>NW_910666.1:0-1109 GCF_000209065.1 Trypanosoma cruzi | reverse complement strand
GCGTTGCGACTGCGGGGCGGCACGGTGGACAGAGCCATCACGGTTGGCCGCGCCGTGGACACGGTGCTGATGGACGGCGTGTGCATCACGAACGGCGTGGCTGTTGTGTTCGACGTTGCGGCGATGCTTCCCGGCGCGCTGCGCATCGAACTGAGGAACTGCGTGTGCGACGGCGGTGCGCAGATCTACGTGCGGGGCTACAGCGGCGAGCCGGCGAGTGACCGGAGCCTGGAGGTGAGCGTGAGCGGGCTGTCCGGGAGCTACTGCTCGCTCGTGTTTGTGCACAACCTGCCGGCACACACGAACGTGACGGTCCGTGACTCGACGATTGTGACGCCGGGACCGATGCGCTACTCCCAGCTGAGCGGTCTGACGGACGCGGTGGCGTCGCCGCTTGTGCTGCACGCGACGTCGCTGTTGCAGACGCAGCTGCGTGTGAGCAGCACTGTGCTGAGGTCGTTGCAGGCGGGCGGGACGGCGGTGTACGTTGGCGGCGGTGTGGACCTGCTGTCGAGCGCGGTGGTGCTTGACGGCGTGTTGCTGGAGGCGTCGGGCGGTTCGACCGCGTCCGCGATGCATGTGGCGTCCTCGTCGCGTCTCAGTCTGCGGAGCCACTCGGTGTTCTCCGTGACGAACGTGTCGGTTGTGAGCAGCGGCGGCGGCATTGTGCTTGGCGAGCGCCTCGCGGTGTTTGATTCGGTGCTGCGCTTCGTGGGCGTCGAGGGGTCTGCTGCGTCGTCGCTGGTGCGCTGCGACGGTGGGACGGTCGGTGCCGGCGGGTGGCTGGAGCTGCGCGACGTGTGGGCGGTGGGCGAGGCGTCGTCTGTGGCGTCGCTGTCGGGTGTGACGCTGAGCGGCGGCGCCGTGTCGATTGCTCGCTGCGCTGCCACTGGTGCGACGCTTGTCTCCGGGCTGACGATTACGAGCGGCGCTGTGTCCGTGCAGTGCAACCGTGCCGGCGGCCGCGTGCTGCAGAGCAGCGGCGACTACCGCATGGCCGGCCTGATCTCCGTGAGCGTGGTGCCGTGCGACGGCTGTGCGGCTGCGCTGGCGTGCTTTGATGCGCTGACGGCGTCGTTCTCCGACTGCGTGTGCAGCTGCCGCGCCGG
>NW_910665.1:0-1109 GCF_000209065.1 Trypanosoma cruzi | reverse complement strand
CACCCCAGCCGAGAGCGACAGGCTCACCGACAGCATCCGTGGCAGCAGCGCTCGGTTGCGCACAAAGCTCAGCGTGCTCCCAGCAGCGGTCACGGCGCCAGCGGCGTAGAGCATCTCCCTCGAGACGCTGTCGTGCACGTTGTCCTTCGCCAGCAGCATCGACCCGCCAGCCAGGCTCACCGTCGAATAAAACGCCACCGCGTAGTCCTCCGCCGACAAAAAGTCGCTCCGCAAAAATGCCACAATAGAGCCCGACACGCTCACAGCCCCACGCACAGACACCGCGTGCTTGCACAGCAGGAAGTCGCTGTCAACAAACGCCACCACGGAGCCGCCACTCGCCGCAACACCGCCCTCCACCGACACGCACAGCCCCAGCGCCGTCTGCACCAACAGCCCGTCCACGTACAGCGCACCGCGCGACGACAGCGCCACGCCGCCAACCACCAACACGCCAACAGCGTCGCCGAACACAGCCGCCACGTGCGTGCGCGCAATGGTCAGCACGCTCCCAGTCAGACTCAGGCTGTGCACCACGAGGCACGCGGAGGCGTCGCCAAGGTCGTAGGCGCCGCGGTACGCAACACGATTCTCTGCAATCAGCACCGAGTCCACCACAGTGACGCGCGAGCCCGGCGGAAATCGGTTCGCCACCACCACGCCGCCGCCGGAGCGCGACTCAAGCCCGCTGATCAACACTTCAGCACACAGGCCAGCAGGCGGGTCGGACCGCCACCCCAAAACGTACAGGCTCGCTCCGCCCACAAGCGTGCAGTTCGCCAGCGTCACGTTGCGCACGGTCCCTGTCATCAAGTCCATGTCCACCACGACGTCCACCGCGAAGGTCACACCAACGTAGCACACCACCGACGTCCCGAAACCGGCGTTCACCTCCACACCCACACGCACGTCCCGCACGCACAGGTCGGCGCCGTCGGTGCTCGGTGGCTCGGGGACAGCGACGGGCAGGCACGCATCGCCATGGCCGCCCTCAGCGCACCTGCAGGCGCAGCCATCACTCGAGACCGTCGTCGTGTAAGCGGGGAAGCACGACGTCGCGAGGGTGCATGGGTCGATGCAGGTCAGAATGGTGGCATTGACACGGACGG
>NW_910664.1:0-1109 GCF_000209065.1 Trypanosoma cruzi | reverse complement strand
ATTGTGCAGGAGAATAACGGCGCCGTGTACACGGAGAACAGCTACCCTTATGCGTCGGGCGAGGGGATATCGCCGCCGTGCACGACGTCAGGCCACACGGTGGGTGCCACGATTACCGGTCACGTTGAATTACCGCAGGACGAGGCCCAAATAGCCGCATGGCTTGCAGTCAATGGCCCGGTTGCCGTTGCCGTCGACGCCAGCAGCTGGATGACCTACACGGGCGGCGTTATGACGAGCTGCGTCTCCGAGCAGCTGGATCACGGCGTTCTTCTCGTCGGCTACAATGACAGCGCCGCAGTGCCGTACTGGATCATCAAGAACTCGTGGACCGCGCAGTGGGGCGAGGATGGCTACATCCGCATTGCAAAGGGCTCGAACCAGTGCCTTGTCAAGGAGGAGGCGAGCTCCGCGGTGGTCGGTGGCCCCGGACCCACTCCCGAGCCAACCACCACGACGACCACAAGTGCCCCAGGACCGTCCCCATCGTACTTTGTGCAGATGTCCTGCACTGACGCCGCGTGCATTGTCGGGTGCGAGAACGTGACGTTACCGACCGGTCAGTGTCTCCTGACCACCAGCGGCGTCTCTGCCATTGTCACGTGCGGTGCTGAGACTCTCACAGAGGAAGTCTTCTTTACGAGTACGCACTGCAGCGGCCCATCGGTGAGGTCCTCTGTTCCTCTCAACCAATGCAACCGGCTTTTAAGAGGCTCCGTTGAGTTCTTCTGCGGCTCCAGCTCCAGTGGCCGACTGGCCGACGTGGACAGGCAGCGTCGCTATCAGCCATACCACAGCCGTCATCGCCGCCTCTGAGGGCACTCTTTGTTTCTGATGCTGCCTTTTTTCTCATTTTACTTTTTTATTATTATTGAGCGAGCGTCGGTGCTGCGGCACACTGGGCAAATAAGTCCCAGTGGAGTGGATTGTTTATTGATTTGCTCCATGTATTTATTTTCTTTTTTGAGCACAACTGCAAATATGTGTCCGCGATCGACGTCTCAGCCACGCGTGTGTTTTTTCTATTATATGCTTCTGTTGAGCTCCCGAGCACTCCCCACTGTGGCTGAACCCACCGCCGTCCCCGACTGTCAGCCGACCATGCGGGG
>NW_910663.1:0-1109 GCF_000209065.1 Trypanosoma cruzi | reverse complement strand
TATCAGAAATTTGATAAATTATTAGAAAAACTAAATGGTTTAATTGCAAAAGTGGATAATAAGCCATACTTAACAAATTTAAAAACTAAACTTGAAAATTATAAAGCTAATAATTTTAGTGATAAAAATAAATTAGAGTATACTAGATTACCTATTTCTGAATTAAAAAATAAAATTTGAATACTAAAAGAAGCTGTTAATAGTTGAGAATCTCGTGTTAATGGATTATTGCCTTATGTTGCTTCATATGAAAATAAACATAATGAAGCGGCCCGCTTTGCTTATGAATTAAAAAAACCTGAATATAGTCATATTAAAGGTGCATTAGAACAAAAAATTTCTGAAGCACTTGATTTAGTTATAAATAACCAAACTAAAGCTAAAGAATCATTCCAAAATGCAATTCAAATCTTAAATGATGCTATTTCATTAGCAAAAAAAGATATAGAAATTAAAGACCGTGAATTAGTTGAATTAGAAATTGCAAAAAATGCATATAAAGCTAAAAAGACAAAAGTAGAAAAGCTTATTTATGAATTAAATCATGATAATATATACCGAAATGCAGAATTCCAATTTAAAAAATTATCCGATGATTTATCTGAACTATTAAACAACATTGATTCTGGATTAAATGATTTTTCAACCAAAACTGATTATGAAAATGCAACAACTAGTTTGGAAAATACTATTCAAGAAGCTAAACAAGCAATGCGTGAATTCAAAAACCAAAGATGAAACTTAGATCAAGCTAAAGATGCTTATAAATCACAATTGAAAAAAGCTTAAGATTTATCAAACGAACTTAATAAACCTGAATATGAAGAAATTAAAGCAGAATTAGATTTAAAGATTAATGAAATTAAAAATGGAATAACTGATACATCAGATAAGGAAGATTACCAAGATGCTACTTGAAAATTAGAAGATTTAGTTGAAGAAATAAAAGAAAAAGCTGAATCTATAAAAAATCAATTAGACAAATTAGGAGTTTCTAGAGATCTTTATGAACAAAAATTAAATCAAACATTGCAATATAAAAATGAAATTGCTAGTGATTTAAGATACTCTTTTCTTTCTATTCAATTAGAAAATGAAATTAATAGAAT
>NW_910662.1:0-1109 GCF_000209065.1 Trypanosoma cruzi | reverse complement strand
CCTCCACTACTCAACTTCTATTAAAATTCATAACGACACTCCCAGTGGGATTTTGTTATGAATTACACCTCTTCCTTCTTATTTATCTTACGCAGGTTGCCCCACATATAATGCGACTCGTCTATAACCTTCATTGCAAAACTCTTGTCCTTAAACTCCCCGTTGAAGACAAATTTGTTCTCTACACCTCCCTGGCAGATTTTGTACACCCGAAACCACTCGTGAATGGCGTCTAGGCAGCCTGGAAGGAATTTAGGCACGTCGTGGATGTCCTTCAGAAAGCGGCAAATGGGATCGTTGTGCGAGATGCAGATGACCTTCCAGTCCATCTGCCCGTCATCAATCATCCCAAGGATTCCAAGCACCTTCACAGCCCCCACCTGCCCAACCTTAAATTGTGTCATGCCGATCTCAATGGCATCTATCGGATCATTATCACCAACGTAGCCGCCCTCAAAAACAACATCTGTACTCTCCCACGTCTGCGGCAGCGCCCCGTAGTTCCACATCATATCGCCATGCTTGTAGAAACGCGGGACGCCGTTCTTGATGTCTTGCTTGATGGGGTTAAACGGCTCCCCCGTGGCAATTTCAAACTTCGCACGCGTCCACTTGGGAATCTCACAGATGAAATTGTAGCGATTCATCGGCAGTGACGCAGGTTTTGTGCGCACCAAATCTCGCACATAGAGTGGAATGTCGTGCCAAGGCGACACCTGCAGCTCCTTCCCTGTCTCCATGTCCCTGAAGTAGTACAGGACCCGGTAACTCGGCGTATACAGTTCACCCGTCTCCCTCGTTAAGAGCTGCTGCTGGTGATACGGCACGGCAAAATCGACCGAAACCATCGAGAAGAAGTCTTTCTTTGCCGGAACTTCTGGATGTGAGCACCACCAAGCCCAAAACTTTTCAAATGTGATATGGCCATCAATGGCATTGATCTCACTTTTCATCTGCTTCACATCGTCCTCATTCATAACGCGGCCCAGGTACTTGCACATATGCTCTATCTTTCTTTCCTCAAGGTACCCCAACTGCGTCACGTCGAATGCAGAAAACATACGAGCCATGACCCTCTTTTCCATTGACAAAGTGAACTCATCCTTGCC
>NW_910661.1:0-1109 GCF_000209065.1 Trypanosoma cruzi | reverse complement strand
GAATGGCACGGCGAAGGCTCTCTGCCTCCGGAAGGAGATGCAGAAGAAGAAGCAGACATATGCGGTGGTCTGCGAGACGCTGCGGCACTACGACCTCTTGCAGGACGTGCTTGACCAGGCAGAGTTCTTCAAGTACTACCCGCGTGCCAACAAGGGGTTTGCCATCTGCATGACCTACGACATTGTGCTGGGAAAGGGACTGAACACCAACCGCGACACGACGGCACAGGCGATCAAAAAGTCCGCGCCGTACTTGCGGGAGGCGTATTGGCATGTGAAGAAGCACCACGTTATCCCCTCACGTGCGCATGAGCCCTTCACGGAGGACAGTAACGCTGGGAGCAGGAATGATGAGGTTGATAATAAAGAGGGCAATTACAATCGCCGCTGCACGCTCACTCAGCAATGCTTCTCTGGCGATGCGGACAGGGCGGCTGCGGTGCCAGAGCTGCAGATTCCACGGTATGCGCGAGTGAATACGTTGAAGATTGACGTGGTTACTTTAGTGGAGCGTCTCCACCGCGCTGCTGAGAAGCGTGGCCGTGAAGATGACGGAAGCCAAGGGAAGGAACAACAGCGAAAAGAGAAAAAAAACCACCATATGAAGGGGTTTCGTGTGTTGTCGGCCTTCACTATGGATCCTGTGGTGCCGTCGCTGCTTGTATTCCCAGCAGGCACCGACCTGCACGCTCACCCGGCGGTGCGCAGCGGTCAACTCATCCTGCAGGATCGTGCATCGTGTCTTCCCGCATGTATTCTGCTGGACGCGGTAGAGGTGGTTAGGCCGTCATCCGTTGGGGCCGGTGCACCGCTGGAGTACATCGTTGACGCCTGTGCCGCCCCTGGCAACAAGACGACACATCTCGCAGCGTTGGGCGCCCCACACGTGAAAATAATGGCGGTAGAGCGCGATGAGAAGCGTGCGGACCTTCTTTTCCGCCGCGTGCAGAGCCTCGGAGCCAGCGACTATGTGAATGTTGTCAACATGGACTTTTTCCAGATGTCTTCAGCGGATCGTGAGGCAAACGGAGGGATTCTGCTGGACCCAGCTGCAGCGCTAATGGGTGGTGACGCCCGTGGATGTGTCCCTTTATGCGCAGCGCCAGGCC
>NW_910660.1:0-1109 GCF_000209065.1 Trypanosoma cruzi | reverse complement strand
ATCGACGGCAGTCTCAGCAGCTCTGCGTGGGTGTGTGCTCCGCGTTGCTTCCCGCATCCTCGCTGGCGTACACCGCTCTGGGCTGAAGAATTGTGTGTAAGCTGTGCGTGCCAGCACCCAATCACGAGTATTTGTGCGTGCCAGCTGTTGTGATCCGATGTACGAAATAATAGGATAAAATAATGATTGTGTTTCGCTTTGCTTGCTTCCGCTGCCATGCTGTGTGCTCCATTTTGCTGCTCTCGCATCCGTCACGTGGAACGCATTCCAGGCACACATACAAGCGCGACACACACACGACTGTTTGCATCGATGCACTGTTGAGGATGGGTGCATGCGCACTGCAGCCATTCGTGTGCAGCTCTTTGTTTTTTTTGTGTTTTTACTGTTTTACTTTATTGCTTTTTGTCTGCTTTTTTTTTTTAATTTTTGCATGTCGTTGTGCCTTTTTAAAATTTAATTGGTTTGACGTCTTTCGTGAAATGCGTGTTGCTTCTGGTGGTGGCTGTGAGTGTGTCGTGTCTCTCTCCTTTTGGTTTTGCTCTGCGTTGACGGGGCGTTAGTTTCTGCTGAAGGCTGCACGCAAGTGACAGGAGTGATGGCGATGATGGTGACTGGCCGTGTGCTGCTGGTGTGTGCCCTCTGCGTGCTGTGGTGCGGTGCCGGCGGTGGTGGATGTTCTGAAACAACTCCAGATCTTCCGGGTGGTGCGTCTCAAGGTGGCAATAATCCTGACGGTAGAAAAAACACCACTAATGGCGCTGGAGGAGGTGTCAAATCCAGTGTGCCGGCAGAGCCACAATTACCGGCAGAATCGGTGACAGACTTAAGTTTAGCGGCAGCGGGAGCAGACGTATCAGCGGCACAACAATCCGGGAAACAAGCATCAGAAATGGAAGAAGAAAAGATGAAAAACAAGAAAGAAAGAACGGATGAGAAAGAAAAGCACGAAGATGACGAGGAGGATGATGACGAGGAGGAAGAGGAATATGAAGAGGAAGAAATAGATGAAGATGATAAGAATAAAGAAGAGGGGGAAACGAAAGAAGAAAAAGAAGATAAGGAGAAGGAGGAGAAGAAAATCAAAGAAGATGATACCGACACCACAA
>NW_910659.1:0-1109 GCF_000209065.1 Trypanosoma cruzi | reverse complement strand
ACACGTCGTCCTGTATCTAACGTCCGGGGCAGCCGCTGCAAACTTGGATAATTCGACACGTCGTGTTGTATCCAACGTCCGGGGCCACCGCCCTACCATTTTTTATTTCTTGCAGCGGCCAACCCCGGCAGTAAGGACAAAAAAAAGAATCGCGTTTTCTTTAATGTTTTTCCTGTTTGGGGGCGGGGATCTTTGTTTTCTATGATTGTCTCTTTTTTTTTTGTCTGTTCCAGGTTGGTTTTTAGGAGGCTTGATGTGCCTGCTGGGTGATCGCCGGCTTTTTTATTGGTGATTGCGTATTTTTGGCTTACCGGTGTGCCGCTCAGCGCCATTTTGTTTTACTTCTTTTCTGCTTATTGGGGCGTGTTGTTATTCGTCACGCGTCAGCACACACCGAGCAACATGTCAAAAAAAACAAAATGCAGGCTTTTTCCCCCCTCGCGAGGGCCTCCGCAGCCACAATCCTGTGCGTGCGTGCATTCTCAGCGTTTTAAACACGGCATGTGTGTGTGCATGTGCTTGTGTGTTTGGCAGCGCCTATACTTGCGGAGCAGCTGTGCGCCACAAGAGAGTCTGAAGAAAGCAACGGCAGAGAGAGGCAGATAGCACACACGCAAATTACTCATATCATCGCACACACACACACACACACGCAGCCGCGGAATGGGTGCACTCAACCACAAAATCAAAAAGGAAAACAAAACAAAAAGCCGAAGCGTGGGACGACCAGCGCACACACACTCTCATTACTCCCGTAAAGCAAAACACACACACAGAGGGAGAGAGTGAGAGGTCGCCCACTCAATGCAATAAAAACAAAACAGAAACAGTTACGGTGCTCCGTCCATGCAGCCAGGCAGGACGGCAGCGGTGCGTGTCGTGCAAAAGAGAGCACCAACGGGCCTGCATGGGTGTGCATGCATATATACAATGGGCACATTATTGTGTGTGCCTCGTGGGGTGAGGTGAGGGCGAGAGTCCATGCAAGGGGACACACACACACAGAGAGAGAAGGAAGAGTGTGTGTGCGGGCGGTGCATGGCTCTCTCACACTCACTCTCACGCGGCCACCACCGCAGCCGCAGCCGCACAAACCACGAAACAGATGG
>NW_910658.1:0-1109 GCF_000209065.1 Trypanosoma cruzi | reverse complement strand
AATGGAAAAAAAGAACCACACAAAAAAAGCACCCAACCACCATGTTGCTCCAGAAACTGTCTGCATATTTTGTCCGAAAATAAAATTAAAAGATATTTAAATGTCTTTCAACCGTCCGACCCTCCATGTGTCCGCACAGCGTTTATATTTCATGGGGTCATCTGCGTGTTGCTGCTCCCCTCAGCCCTCTCATCGGCGTGTGAGTGCGGCCCGCAGAGCACAGTCACTCGTGTGTGTGGGGGGACTGAGAGAAGCACGCAGACACGACGGGAGTCGCGTCACTCCATCGGGAGAGTGAGCGCAGCAAAGAAAAAAAAAAAAAAAGTGAGAAGGTCAAAGAGAGCAAGCAAAATTACCTTTTAAAAGCGGCAGGGCGTGGCTGTGTGTGTGGCGCTGCGGGTGTCTGCCAGCCCCGGCCGCAAGAAAACAAAACAAGAGGGAAAGAAATGTGTGCGCCGCCCCACAGGCCCTCGTCGCACGCCCACACGTCACGGCTCCCTCAGCGCGCCGTTCGTCGCCGCCCCTCCTCATGCGTGCAGCAGGCGAGGCGCACAGGGCCGTCGTCACGAGCGTGTCGGTGGGTGTGCGAGTGGAGCAGTTGGGCGGGAAACACACGGCACCCCTCACAGGAAGAGTGCAGAAGAAACAATTTAAAGGGGGGAAGAGTAGAAAAGAAAAAAAAACGTCCATAGTGATTGCCCTAAAGCAGCAAGAAAAAGAAGGGAAGTGATTTACAAAAAAGAAAACAAAAATAAAGAAAGTAAAAAGAAAAAGAAAATGGAATCAACAAAATTCAGTGTTCAATGCTGGGATGCTGCTCAGTTGTTGTTTCACGAAAAGCCGCAATTACACCCTCCCTCACACCTCAGCAGAGAGCCGCAGCGCCCCACAGCCCCAGAGGCAGCAGCAACACCCGAGACACACACCCATGCACGGTGCTGTCACCAATTAGAGCCATGACCGCCAACTCGCCCAAATGCTCTTTCTCAAGCAAAATGTCATGGTCCGAGGGTATTGTTGAGTTGGACTCCGATGGGATCTTGGTGTCCCCAGGCGCTGTGCTTGTGCTACCCGGTGCGGTGTCGACCGTCTGTGGCACCCCATTGCCG
>NW_910657.1:0-1109 GCF_000209065.1 Trypanosoma cruzi | reverse complement strand
CCGTGCAGTGAAGCGTCCCACTCGCACCGCCCAACTGCGGCCAGCAGGTGCCGCTGGCTCCAAAGGACACTCACGGCTGCTTCGTCCCGCTGTCCCAATGGCGTTGGGCGTGGCACTCGCACGGCTCGGTGGTCGGTGCGCCATGCAGCCGCACTGCGACGCCTGTCGGTGAAGCAGCCGAGGCCCACCGCCCGGCAGCAACACGAGGCGTGCAACCAACCCCAACACCGCCACACTATCGTCCTTTTTTATTTTGTTTTATTCACGTTGTCGGTCTGTTTGCCTCATCACCGACACCAAAAATAAGTGCACACCTTCACAAAAGAAAAATAAAGGAGGCACGATCCCACCGTCCCGCCGCGGATCAACAATCTCCTCCACCCACCACCATTGCAGCATAGGAGACCGCAGTCACATCGCAGGGTCAGCACCACAATGTGCACCACACAATCGTGCAGTGAACGATGGGCCGCACGCGGCCACGCATCGCCCCGCTCCATTTTACCACCAATCAAGTGTTGCGTGCCCGCAAAAAGTGGCAAACACAATCAGAGTGCACACAAACCCTATCATCCCCCTCACTCGCTGAAGCACATTATTCGCATGGAGTGACAACATTTGGGGACACACCAGCAGTAGCTGGCTGCATGGAATTTCCCTGCCAACCCCGCAAAGAGACGCAACAACTCTGCGGAGTCAAGGTGGCAGCCCCTCGGTGCTGCCCGCAGTTCACATGGCAGGAAGAATTCCACGCACGCATAGTTCCGGACTCCTCGCTGTCTGAGTGCCCAACAGAACATGTGAAAAATACCTGCGCGCAAGATGCAATTAAATACGTGAAAAAGTCGGCCTGCTTTCTCCGATGGCGTTGGCGAGCAGTCCCACACAATCCAATCAAAGTGGCACGCCGGACAGAATGGCGTCCGTCAATCAATAAAAAAATGCGACACTGAAAATGAGCAGAGAAGAGTTGGCGCATGCGATTGCCAGTGACAACCGTAAGCAATCCCGCCAGCACCAACTGAGATGCCGAGGAGCACGTTTGTGTAGAACTGGCCGTCAGGCAGAGAGGATAAATAAAACAAAAGGGCAGCAAACCCTCTCGTTCA
>NW_910656.1:0-1109 GCF_000209065.1 Trypanosoma cruzi | reverse complement strand
TCACGCAGCCGCAAAGCCACACAGTCCCAGCATAAGAAGCAGCGGCAGCAGTCCCCTCCCGTACGCGGAACCAGCATCACCATTTGCCCCACCATCACCCGTTTCTCGTGCCGTCCCTTCATTCCCAGCAGAAGTCAAGCGTCCCGCTGGCGCATTTTGGGTATTGGCAGCTCTCTCCACAGTTGTCCTCCCCGGTGCTGAATTTTTCTTTGGGCCAGACACAGCAGATGCGATGGTTTGAGGAACATCTCCCGCTTGTGGTTCCGAAACTCTCTTTGGAACGGGTTTCCTGTCCTTGATTGCAGCCATCTCAGTGGGATTCAGTGGGCGGTTGTACAGAAAAACATTTGTCACCGTCATAGGAGAGTTTTGCATATCGCACGCACCAAAGCAAAAGCTTACAAGCTCAAGTGGCGCCTCACCTTTTAACAGCGTTTCCTCTTCCCCCAGCGACTGGCCATCAACGTACATAGAGCTCTTGTTGCCTTGCAGCATGAGTGCCACTTGGTATTCTTTCTTCGGCTCCCAGGGCCTGCTTTCCGTTGTTGTTTTTTCATCGTATTGGAACATCGTCTCCCACTTTTTGTCCGCGGTATACAAGATTCCCATGGTATGCGTGGAATTAGTGTTCGCCAACATCGCACCCAGTAGAGGAGTGTTATTACTCGGAACATCTTCGATTGTCACCGACGCCACAAGTGTGAAGTTGTGGCTCAATGATACATGGCGCACATTATCATCCCGAGTGTTCACAAACCATAGTACCCCGGAGTTGGACTCCGTCAATTGAAATCCATCCTTTACCTTCGTGGCGTTTGTCACCGCCGCATTCAGGCAAAGGTACTCGTCGATCCACGTGCCATTGCTGGCCGCATCGGACAATACTGCCACCAGACCCGCCGTGGGTATAGAAAAGCTGGAGAAGAAGGCGTCCGTTTGCGACCAAGTGCTGAGGACGGACTTGATTGTACTCAGCTCCTCCGTCAGGCGAGAGAGTGAAATGACACTGCTTTCATAATCGCCCCTCCGTTGTAAAAGATGCAACTTGCCATCCGAGTACAGCAGGTTGCTCGCAAACTCCCACCTCACAGCAGCCTCCTCCACGGCAA
>NW_910655.1:0-1109 GCF_000209065.1 Trypanosoma cruzi | reverse complement strand
GCGTGCCTGCCCGTCGCTGTTCCCGAGCCGCCGAGCACCGACGGCGCCGACTTGTGCGTGCGGGACGTGCGTGTAGACGTGGAGGTGAACGTCAGTTTCGGGACGTCGGTGGTGTGCTACGTTGGCGTGACCTTTGCGGCGGACTTTGTGGTGGACGTGGGGTCGATGTCAGGGAGCGTGCGCAACGTGACGCTGGCGAACTGCACGTTTTTGGGCGGAGCGAGCCTGTACGTTGTCGGGTGGCTGTCCGACCCGCCTGCTGGCGAGCGCGTTGATGTGTTGATCAGCGGGCTTGAGTCGCGCTCCGGCGGCGGCGTGTTGGTGGCGAACCGATTTCCGCCGGGCTCGCGCGTCGCTGTGGTGAACTCGGTGCTGATTGCAGAGGCGCGTGTTGCGCACCGCGGCGACTACGACCTTGGCGACGCGTCCGCGTGCCTCGTGCTGCACAACGTGAATCTGACGGGGAGCGTGCTGACCATTGCGCGCACGCATGTGGCGGCGGTGTTCCGCGACGCTGTTGGCGTGTTGTTTGTTGGCGGCGTGGCGCTGTCGTCGCGCGGTGCGCTGTACGTGGACGGGCTGTTGGTGCAGACGGCGCTGGGGCTGTGCGTGTCGGTGGAGGGCGGTGTTGCTGCCAGCGGCGGCTCCGTGGTGGCGTTTGCTGACAGCGACTTCCTGCTGTGCAAGCACGCGGTGTCTGTGCGTGGGGCTGTGAGCGTGTCGGGCTCCGCTGTGGCGCTTGTGCGGACCGACTTTTCGTCGACGGAGGACTACGCGGTGGCGTTTTATTCGACGGTGAGCCTGGATGGTGGGTCGATGCTGCTGGTGAAGGGCAACGTGCACGACGGCGTCTCGAGGGAGATGCTCTACGCTGCTGGCGCCGTGACCGCTGCTGGGAGCACGCTGAGCTTTGTGCGCAACCGAGCACTGCTGCCGCGGATGGTCTCGGTGAGCCTGTCGCTCTTGGCTGGGGCGCATGTGAGGGTGGTTTGCAACGACGCCGGTGGACGTGTCCTGTCGACGGCGGAGGAGTACGCTGCTGCTGGATTTGGCGACGCTGGGAGCATCGACGTTGCTGGGTGCGACGACTGCGACAGGGACACGCACTG
>NW_910654.1:0-1109 GCF_000209065.1 Trypanosoma cruzi | reverse complement strand
CGCGGCGACGCTCCAGTGCTTGAACAGAGTCAACAGCACTGGCTGCATTATCGCCCGCCACTCCATCACACTGCACCCGCGGCCGGGGCTGACGGTGGAGATGCCGGAGGAGAATAAGGAGGAGTTTTGCGTCGAGCTTATGACACTCATGCAGCAAAAGTCGGATGGTAACAAGACTGCGAGAGGCTCTGGAGAACTGCTCTTACCGCGTGGCAATTTCACGGACGCGGGGAGCAGTGCCAATCGTATTGAATTGGAGAGGGAGGAGGCGGGCGTAGTCGCGGCCTCCAGAGGACGCGGGTCCGTCAAACTCATCCTGCCCCCATCCGCCACACGTCCGCGCAGCTCCCAAGCTTCCGGGAATATGTTAGCGGACGTCCACCCGTTGTGTGCACCACGGCCAATAGAAGAGGAAGAGGAGCTGGACAAAGACGACAGGGAGCGGAACCCCCGGGTGAATCCGTTGGGCGCATCAGAGGAGGCGCCAACCGACATGGCAGGTCCCTCAGTAGCCGTTCCACTTCAAAGGCAAAAGGGCGTGGCCGATAAGGGACGAGCTGCTGGGAAAGTCAGGCCAAGGCGCGGGACGACGCACAGTGACAGTGCCAGTAGCTGTTCCGTGAAAAAGAGCGGGAAAAAGCCTTCGCGGGGCGGTTTCTTTTCCCGGATCTGCTGCACTTCATAAGAGAGCCATTTCCATCCACCGTTTATGTTTGTCTGTTTTGCTTTGTAATTGCTGTTTGCAAAATACGCCCATTTGTGTGGCGGTGTTCATTTTATATTTTTTTATGCGTGTGGTGCTCGTTTCTGCTGGGGTGGCGGGTCTTCCTTTTTTGATTAGTTCATTGTGCGCATATTTTTGTGATTTCGTGCGCCTGCCGCTGCGTGTAATTTATGCGGCTTTTGTGCCTGGAAGGGTTATAAATGGGACGGAGAGAGGAGCGGCACGGCGTTATTTTGTTGACCGCACGCAGTATTTTCCATTCCACTTGCACCATTTTACATGCAACGACATGCGTGGGAGCGTCGTGGTGGTGTGTGGGACGTCACTCCGCGCCGTCTCGCTCTTTCTTTCTTTTCTTTTTTTGTTCTGCTGCTTCTTTGGCCTT
>NW_910653.1:0-1109 GCF_000209065.1 Trypanosoma cruzi | reverse complement strand
TTCTTGCTGTACGGTAGGTACGCCAGGCGCCGCAGCGGCTCGCACGAAACCAACGCCTCCGCCACATCCCTCGACAAGGTGTAGCACCAGCCAACCATAAATGTGCTACCTGGTAAACCCCTTTTCACAAAAGTCGCAAGACCCACGTGGCCTCCCATGTACATCCCTCGGCGCGGCAGGAGGCGCAGGTGAGCAACGAACAGCGGCACACGGAGAAAAATGTCGTCATCGCCCTTGGCGATGTACCCCGCTGTCGGGAAAAGGCGGAGCGCAAGGTCAAACCACATGTACACCTTTTGGCTCATACCAATCTCCGCCTCAGTCCCAATTGCTCCACGAACGCCCACCTTTTTTCCTGGAGATACACGGCCCTCTTTCATTGGCAGCGCAACCACATCGTGCCACTGCGCTGCCTCCTCCAGCGGCGCGGCAGAGTATTCGTAGCCGTGCGACGGGTGTCGCCCAAGGACGTACAGCACGAGCATCGCACCGGTGAAGCCGTTCGCCCTCGTCGCCACTCCGGGGAACCGCCAGTACGTCGTCCGCTGCAGATTGCGTCGTGTTCGCCTCGCTTCGTCGTCCGGGGAGAGAATGCCCAGCACAACCAGATACTCCTGCCGTCCCCACTTTTCCACAGCACTGCGTGGGATGTAAGCCAGTGCTGCATCGTCCGCGGCGGCGGCTCGCGAGTGGCGGAGGTTGTTGGGCCCCGACGCGTCATCATCGGCAGTGGTGTCGGACCTGAAGAACAGAACAGTCGTGGCCGCAATGAAGAGAATCAGCAGCACAGCTACTCGCTTCAGCTTACGCCTCAGTTTCGGCTTCGCCATGGTCGCTGTTGGTGTGAGAGACTAATCGAAATAAAAAAGGGGCGGAGAGTGTGTAAGGACATGAGAGAATTCTTCTCTTTTTTGTTTTGTTTTCCCAGCCATTTAGCAGATAAATTCTATGGACCGCACTTGGCACGGCAACGCGTGCTCCCGGACACCATGGGGCTGTAATTTGACCCGGCAACACGCGGCTGGCTTGGACGCTGGTGGATGCCGCCAGCCCTGTGCCAAAAACAGCTCCATGAGGGAAACATTGCTGGCTCTTGGCTTCCCCGAAAA
>NW_910652.1:0-1109 GCF_000209065.1 Trypanosoma cruzi | reverse complement strand
GTTGGGTGCGCGTGCGGGCAGTAACGGGGGAAAAAAACTGATGGAGTTGTCATACGACAGCGGAAAGAAGTGGATATTGCTGTGCGGTGACGGAACGAACGAGGAGCTCAGCAGCGTTTTGGGGGCAGAGAAAACCCAACACGTGGTAATTTTGCTACGGAACGGCAACCAGAGCTCCGCGTACGTCGATGGTCAGCGTGTGGGTGGGAATGCACAATGTGAATTGGAAAATACGGATTCGAAAGAGATCTCCCACTTCTACATTGGAGGGGATGGAGACAAGACACGGGAACAAGAAGACGTGTCTGTGACTGTGAAGAACGTCCTGCTGTACAACCGTCCGTTGGATAGCACTGAGATTGACGCTTACAACCCGAATAAAGCCTCCATTCCATTTCTGGTGAACACGACTATTGAAGGAACCGTGTCCTCGTCTACTGCTGGACGACAACAGCAGGCGGGAAAGGAACCGTTATTGGAGAGCAGTATTGCAAACGGGGAGACGGCGGGAGGAATGGATGGGCAGGAGGAGGAGGTTAATACGCAGGACAGGGACGTAAATGCTGCGGCACTCAACAGCGGCCTCGGAAATGTGTCGCAGGGGAATAACAGCGCTGCTGGCGCTTTGCGTGAGAGCAGACTGCTGCCATCGCTGCTGCTTCTGTTGGGACTGTGGGGTTTTGCAGCTCTGTGAGGAGTGACTGGCTGCCGCGTGGGACACTTGCGACCTCCCCCGCACAGAATTACTTCCCCGATAACTAATTTATCCTTAAGATAATTTGCTTTTTCTTGCCTTTTCTTTGTTGTGCGTTTTTTCCTTTTTCCTTTTCTTTTTCTTGCAAATCATTTCCCTTTTTTTTTTGCTTTTGGGGGCAATCACTTTGGACGTTGTTTTTTTTCTTCTCTTCCCTCTTTAATTGTTTCTTCTGCACTCTTCCTGTGAGGGGTGCCGTGTGTTTCCCGCCCAACTGCTCCGCTCGCACACCACCGACACGCTCATGACGACGGCCCTGTGCGCCTCGCCTGCTGCACGCATGAGGAGGGGCCGCGACGAACGGCGCGCTGAGGGAGCCGTGACGTGTGGGCGTGCGACGAGGGCCTGTGGGGCG
>NW_910651.1:0-1109 GCF_000209065.1 Trypanosoma cruzi | reverse complement strand
TCGGGACCTCGGAAATCATATGTAACATCACAAAAAAATCAACAGAAAACCCAAGAGCATGCCCCAACTCGTGGGCTGCTATACGCACGTATCCATTTGTCGCCGCTACTCGCCTCGGGTCAAAGTTCACGGCAGCAACAACTGGACGGCCATCATCCAGCATGAAGCACAGAGCCGCCCATGCGGCTGGACCAGAAGTCGGAAAAATATTGGCGTAGAGAATCATGTCGGTGCCAGCCACACCCACCGTGCGGTGCTTGTGTGGGATGGTGAAGTTATTGCACATCCCCAGACCGGTTCGAGGAATGAGGACGGGACGCGTCACGGGCCTCACGGAGAGACGCTCCGCGTGCAGTTGAATGGCGGCGGGGAGAATTTGCCTCAAAATAATGTTCCTTCTCTCCTCCGTCAACACGTCGTCCGCCTCGCATGTTATTGCGCGGCCGTCGTGGTCAATGCGCAGATCCCCCGCCGCAGTGCAGTGCCTCAACGGATTGTACATGTCCTCCGCGGACACCTTGATGCGGATCGGAGCCCAGCCATCGTCCCCATCCTCGCTGGCGGCAGTGTACGCCTGCATGGCGCCCTGTCCCCGGCGCGGCACCTCACGCACCACCGCAGTCGGCAGCCGGCCGTATTTCTTCATCATCGCGTCAAACCCACAGCGGTGCTTCACGGCGCGATCGGCGGCAACGCAAACACCGGCGCAACACACCACCATGATGAGCCACGGCAGCAGCAGCAGCGGCGGCGCGGTGTGGCGTGGCTGGCACATGGCTTGGGGACAATGTGTCTGTTCCTGAGGTGTGGGCAGCAGCAGTGGTATTAGTCGTGGTAGTGGTAGCACAGGCCTTGTCTGCAGAAAAAGAAGCAGAAGGAGGAGGATAACAAAGGGACAAAGAGACGCTGCAGCCACAAGAGAGAGAGGGGCAGCACCACATATTACCGCAGCGCACACACAAACAACAAAAACAGACTGAGCCTCCAAATTAAGCCGAAGCACAGAAAAATGTTCGCCGGGCTGCTGGTAGGACCCTTAACTGATCCGTAAAAATAAAATAGGACGGGAAATAAGAGGCTCATGAAAAGGCAGCGGCCCCGCCACATCC
>NW_910650.1:0-1109 GCF_000209065.1 Trypanosoma cruzi | reverse complement strand
CTCTCTCTCTCTCTCCCTGTGTGTGTGTTTTGCTTTACGGGAGCAATGAGAGTGTGTGCGCTGGTCGTCCCACGCTTCGGCTTTTTGTTTTGTTTTTCATTGTTTTGTGGTTGAGAGCACCCATTCCGCGGGCTGCGTGTGTGTGTTTGTGTGTGATGATATGAGTAATTTGCGCGTGTGTTCTATCTGCCTCTCTCTGCCGTTGCTTTCTTCTGACTCTCTTGTGGCGCACAGCTGCTCTGTAATTATAGGCGCTGCCAAACACACAAGCACATGCACACACATGCCGTGTTTAAAACGCTGAGAATGCACGCACGCACAGGATTGTGGCTGCGGAGGCCCTCGCGAGGGGCGAAGAAGCCTGCGTTTTGTTTTTTTGACATGTTGCTCGGTGTATGCTGACGCGTGACGAATAACAACACGCCCCAATAAGCAGAAAAGAAGTAAAACAAAATGGCACTGAGCGGCACACCGGTAAGCCAAAAATACGCAATCACCAATAAAAAAGCCGGCGATCACCCAGCAGGCACATCAAGCCTCCTAAAACCAACCTGGAATAGACAAAAAAAAGGGGGCAATCATAGAAAACAAAGATCCGCCCCCCCAAACAGGAAAAGCATTAAAAAAAAACGCGATCCTATTTTTTGTCCTTACTGCCGGGGTTGGCCGCCGCAGGGAATAAAAAAGAGTAGGGCGGTGGCCCCGGACGAGAGATACATGACGACGTGTCGAATTATCCAAGTTGCAGCGGCTGCCCCGGACGAGAGATACATGACGACGTGTCGAATTATCCAAGTTGCGGCGGTCCGCCCCGAACGAGAGATACATGACAACGAATCGATGTATCCACGCTGCGGCGACGGCCCCGTACGAGAGATATATGACGACGAATCGAAGTATTCACGCTGCGGCTGCGGCCCCGAACGAGAGATACATGACGACGAATCGAGGTATCCACGCTGCGGCGGCGCACCCTAAACATGTCGCTTTCGTTTTCCAGGGGACAACGCAAATGTGCTCGATTGTTCGAAGATCGAACTTAACACCTTACGTGAAAATGGGTCGCGCGACCACATTTTTTTTAGCTCAGTGGCAAAACAAGCTCACAA
>NW_910649.1:0-1109 GCF_000209065.1 Trypanosoma cruzi | reverse complement strand
GGAAGCGCCCTCGTGAGTCCGCCAAGCGCATGTTTCGCCATCGGTGTAGACACAAAAGCCCGGCAGCGGAAGATCAGTCATGGCGTCGCAAAGGTTGACCACCGACAGGTTGCGGCTCCTCCACGCACCCCCCTCGCCCTGCCTGCGGGCAAACGCCCGGATCAAAAAAAGCGGCGCAACGGCGTTTGAACCAAATAACTCGGCGACCTGTGCATCAATCGGCTTCGCGTCCGCGGCGCCGTTCGTGTCATCTCCCGGCAGCAGCGGAGTCGGGTAATACGCAGAGGCGTTGTTCACCAACACATCGCACCGACCAAAGGCACGAAAAGAGCAGTCGATGATGTCCTCGCAGCAATCGAGAAGAGAACTGCTGAGACTGAGGTCCCCCTTGCACAACACAGCGGATCCAGCGCGAGCAGCATTGAGCTCCGCAACGAGCCGCTGCGCCGCCCCTTCGGAGTGACGGTAGTGCACGACGACTCGAAATCCCTGCTGGTGCAGACGCACAGCGATACTGTGGCCGATGCGTCGCGCCCCTCCGGTGATGACGGCAGCGGGGCACTCCGAGGCTTCATGCGACGGTTCGTCCATCCGCCCTCCTGTGTTTTCTCACTCTTTGCTTCCCAAGAAAAGTGCATGGTGGAAGAGCAACAGTTTTTTGTGGCGGCCAGAGGAAATGGACTCGGGCACACCACGCACGGCAGGACAACACAAACACACGCCTGCCAGCGACAACATTCGCCAACACGTCGTCACAACGACGTTCTCTCATTCCTCTCGTTGCTTCACACACACACACACACAGGCTCTCCCTCCCCGTGGGTGTGGACGCCTGCCTCACTCGCCGCCACGCTGCTGCCCCATGGCCCACCGCCTCACACTCTCACGCTTCTGCTCCGCCCGCGAGCCCGAGAGCAGAATAACCCAAACGGGCACTACAAACATCACCGCAAGCGCCACAGCGACGCTCACCTCACGCTCGGTCTGTCGCCATGCGTGCATGCATGGCGTCTCCACGGGGCGCACACGGTTCGGTGCGTTGCCAAAGCGTCGATGCGGCACTGTCGGCGTCCCTGTGCGGAATGCACACAGTCGCCGCATTGCAGCCT
>NW_910648.1:0-1109 GCF_000209065.1 Trypanosoma cruzi | reverse complement strand
TGGTGTCCAGTGTGTGAACACGCAAACAGATATTGACAGAGAGTGCCTCTGACTCCCACCATTCACAATCGGAAACAAAAATTTGGACCACAACGTGTGATGCAGCGGCCGCTCGAAAACGATCAGCCGAGTGCACCACCCGTGTGGGCAAGAGCTCGCGAAATTCCTCCAAGCAGCGGATAGTTCAGGGTTGTTTGGTGTCCAGTGTGTGAACACGCAAACAGATAGTGACAGAGAGTGCCTCTGACTCCCACCATTCACAATCGGAAACAAAAATTTGGACCACAACGTGTGATGCAGCAGCCGCTCGAAAACGATCAGCCGAGTGCAGCACCCGTATGGGCAAGAGCTCGCGAAATTCCTCCAAGCAGCGGATAGTTCAGGGTTGTTTGGTGTCCAGTGTGTGAACACGCAAAAGGATGTTGAAAGAGAGTGTCTCTGACTCCCACCATTCATAATCGGAAACAAAAATTTGGACCACAACGTGTGATGCAGCAGCCGCTCGAAAACGATCAGCCGAGTGCACCACCCGTGTGGGCAAGAGCTCGCGAAATTCCTCCAAGCAGCGGATAGTTCAGGGTTGTTTGGTGTCCAGTGTGTGAACACGCAAAAGGATGTTGAAAGAGAGTGTCTCTGACTCCCACCATTCATAATCGGAAACAAAAATTTGGACCACAACGTGTGATGCAGCAGCCACTCGAAAACGATCAGCCGAGTGCAGCACCCGTGTGGGCAAGAGCTCGCGAAATTCCTCCAAGCAGCGGATAGTTCAGGGTTGTTTGGTGTCCAGTGTGTGAACACGCAAACAGATAGTGACAGAGAGTGCCTCTGACTCCCACCATTCACAATAGGAAACAAAAATTTGGACCACAACGTGTGATGCAGCAGCCGTTCGAAAACGATCAGCCGAGTGCAGCACCCTTGTGGGCAAGAGCTCGCGAAATTCCTCCAAGCAGCGGATAGTTCAGGGTTGTTTGGTGTCCAGTGTGTGAACACGCAAACAGATAGTGACAGAGAGTGCCTCTGACTCCCACCATTCACAATAGGAAACAAAAATTTGGACCACAACGTGTGAAGCAGCAGCCGTTCGAAAACGATCAGCCGAGTGC
>NW_910647.1:0-1109 GCF_000209065.1 Trypanosoma cruzi | reverse complement strand
CAGCAGGTCCATCACCATCACGTTGAACCTCGCCCTCCACGCCATAAAAAAGAATGTTGGGGATGCCCACGACCCCGCCGCCTGCGTTGAGAATGCGGTAGAATCGGGCCTCAAAGGCGAGCTTGTGGATGGCGCGTCTTCGCCTGCTCCAGCTTGATGGCCACGGTCTCGCCCGTCTGTATGTTTGTGCCGCGGAAGATCTCGCCGAACGACCCCGCCCCTATCTTCTGGCCGAGGCGGAAGCGTTACCCACTCGAAGCTCTAAGCTCATCGTGTGTTGCGTGAGGTGTTTGTGTGACGTTCACTCCTACCTTGCCGGCAACAAAAGAAGAGAAAGAAAAGCAGGGCCCATTTTTTTGGCGGGGGCAGGGAGAGGGGCGACCCCCCGCACGGCACGCCGCTCATGCGACGGGTCCCCCCTTTCTTCGCACAAAGAGAGAGCCGAATCGCCGCGTCGTCACCGCTGGCGTGGTGGGCGACAGGGCGCAAACATCAATAAACTGTAGCATGGGGACGGTAACGCGTACGGAGAAGGCCTCAAAAGCACGACGGAGAGAGCGCCGAGTAAGGCACACAGGGCAAAAAGGGAGACAGCGGGAGTTTTCTATTCACCTAAACTGCCACCACACATCACCGTGCACGCACCTCCTCGTGCTCAAAGCAAGAGTAGAATGTTCATTTCCCAAAATTAGTGATATGTTCAACAATGGAGCGTGTGGGACGTCCAAAGACGTCGTACAAACATTACGCGGAACAAGGGTCCCGGACTGTGCAGGTGGGCTACGCCTGCTCTACATCCCCCCGCTCTCGTTGTTGCTGCTGCTGCTGTTTTTGTTCCTGCTGGCCGGACCCCTCCGCCTTCAGGTTCTCGTGGATGCGCTTCAGCGTCCAGTCAAACACGTAGTCCACGTGGTACCCCTCCCTAATGAAGAGCTCTCGGAAGAGCCGTTTCAGGTAGCTGTAGTCCGGCTTGTCCTCGAAGCGCAAGCTTCGGGTGTAGTTGAGGTACGCGGCGAACTCCGCGGGAAAGCCCTTGCACAGCGTCTCCACGGGCGTTGTCTGCTTGCGCTCGGATATGCGAGAGTACTTTTCCTGCTTCGTGTGCGCTT
>NW_910646.1:0-1109 GCF_000209065.1 Trypanosoma cruzi | reverse complement strand
CGACCGGCTGAGTCTGAACTTCGGCGAGGAACAGGAGGAGAGCACCCTGTGCAGTGATGACGAACAGAGCGAGGGCGATGGCGCGGACGTTGTCCTGTCCGGGCGTGCGGCGAGCGGCTCTGCCGTAAGACGCGACGGCAAGGACCGTGTGACTGCGCCGGTGCTGACAAAATACGAGCGGGCCCGCATCCTTGGCACACGGGCGCTGCAGATCAGCATGAACGCGCCGGTGCTGGTGGCCTTGGAGGGCGAGACGGATCCGCTCATCATCGCCCAAAAGGAGCTTCGCGAGGGTGTCATACCGCTCATCGTACGGCGTGTGCTTCCGGACAACACGTATGAGGACTGGCGAATATGCGAACTGGACATCGACTTTGACCGTCCCGCTGACGAGCGATACACAAACATCTGAAGGGCAAGAGCGTGCTGGAGCGGGTGCTTTTCCCTTGTTGTCCTGTCGCGCACAGAGGTACGCGCTCAGCTGTCAGTGTTTCCACGCGCTGATGACCCCCTCCTTGCCGAACTGGTGTGCATTTCCCCATGTTCCTCTTTTCCTTCCGCCCTCCCTCTCCCCGAAGCAAGGCTAAGGCAAGAAGCAAGCTCTCTCACAATCGTCAAGGAGCAAAAAGAGGCAAATATCACACCAGCTACGTGCGCCCGTGCCCCTCGCACGCAGAGCACAGCACAACTGGTGCAGCAGACCGTCACTTCCCCGCACACAGGCACCATACACACGCGCAACAAATCACCGGGACGCACGTGCGCACGCCAAACAGCGGTGATTTGTTTCGTTGGCTGTTGCCTGCGTGCTGCACGAGCCGGCACCGCTGCGGCGCACGGCCGTGAATGTGGATGGCCGGGTGGAGGAGCAGGTGGTGCCTCACCCGGAAGCCCCACCCTGCTGCTGCCGTCGGGGTGGCGCAGTTGTGCATGAGAGCTTTCCTTCAAATTACTATACACATGGTTCTTCTTTTGTCGTGTTGTTGGCGCTTGTGCCACTGTGCGGCGGTGAATATTTTTCCTTTTGTTTTCGCTTGGTGAGCGCAGAGGTAGTGCCTGTGGGGCGGGTGGCGCCATGACCGTGACGGAGCGAAGGTGTGTGCTGCCGG
>NW_910645.1:0-1109 GCF_000209065.1 Trypanosoma cruzi | reverse complement strand
GTATCCACGACGAAAATTCCACCTTTGCACCTAAAAACACAACTTTGGCTCGCAATTTCCTTTGCGTAACGTTCGCATTGATGGAAAAACACCCCAATGGCTGCAGTGTGTAAAGCTATCGGAAGAAACAAGGCCAGCAACATGCCCGCCAACATGAAGGTGGTTGTCCTGCTTATTGGAACAATCAAAAACACGGCAAACAGCAGCGACAGCACACTCACAATGAAACAAGATAAAAAAAGTCCAATAACCGCGTGAAAAGCCTCCACGAAACGTGCACATCCCACAGAAATCAAATCGGAATCTGCTGACCACAAACAAATCGCATTTCCATCCCCCAAGTACACCGCAGGAAGAGCGCCAATGTACACAACTTGGCCCGCCCCAATTCTTCCATCAATTGGGACGATACTACCACTGTCTTTTTCTTTGTTGTGGCTTCCAATCAGAATGGCCTGCAAAATACACGAGGCTAGCAAAAAAAATAGACCAACCTGCACCACCCCGTCACGTGGAAAGCGATGACAAAGTGCCAGTACCATCTGCTTTTCTTTTTCCTTTTAATTTTACCCTTTATAAGCCTAGACGCGTTATATTCATTTATCACCGCCCACTTATTCCAACTGCGTGTGTGTGTGTGTGTGTGTGTGTGCACCTGTCAAGCCAGATACAACACACACCTGTAGACCTCCAGAAGTGTTTAGTGACGATCCCCTTTTCCTTTATATATTGCTACTTCCTCCTCATTCAGGGACTTGTAAATAGTACGATAAAAATAAAAAAGAAAAAAAACAGCCGATCCACAAGCGGGAAATGAGGAGCATACATCCTCACAAGACGCATAACAACAACAAAAGCAAAAAAAAAAAAAAAGGTCACCAAAGAAAATGATGAAAATCTTGGCTGGCAACAGTAGCCGCCGGGGTTGGCGCCACGCAACGTGAGCTCGCGATGCGTCTGGCACGCCGAGCACGCGGAGCAAAACCAACCAATCAGAAAGGTAAGAAGCAAATTCTCCTGCAGAAAGTACATCGACGACACCTTCTGACGAAGAAGGCACGTGGTAAACATGGGGGAAGAAGCATGACCCCAGACAGCAGCAGCAGCCA
>NW_910644.1:0-1109 GCF_000209065.1 Trypanosoma cruzi | reverse complement strand
TGGCGGCGGTGTTCCGCGACGCTGTTGGCGTGTTGGTGGTTGGCGGCGTGGCGCTGTCGTCGCGCGGTGCGCTGTACGTGGACGGGCTGTTGGTGCAGTCGGCGCTGGGGCTGTGCGTGTCGGTGGACGGCGGTGTTGCTGCCAGCGGCGGCTCCGTGGTGGCTTTTGTTGACAACGACTTCCTGCTGTGCAAGCACGCGGTGTCTGTGCGTGGGACTGTGAGCTTTTCGGGCTCCGCTGTGGCGCTTGTGCGGAGCGAATTTTTGTCGACGGCGGACTACGCGGTGGCGTTTTATTCGACGGTGAGGTTGGCCGACGGGTCGATGCTGCTGGCGAAGGGCAACGTGCACGACGGCGTCTCGAGGGAGATGCTCTACGCTGCTGGCGCCGTGACCGCTGTTGGGAGCACGCTGAGCTTTGTGCGCAACCGAGCGCTGCTGCCACGTATGCTGTCGGCGAGCCTGTCGCTTGCGGCTGGGGCGCATTTGAGGGTGGCGTGCAACGACGCTGGTGGACGTTTCCTGTCGACGGCGGAGGAGTACGCAGCGGCTGGTTTTGGCGATGCTGGGAGCATCGACTTTGCTGGGTGCGACGCCTGCGACAGGGACACGCACTGCTACGCGCCCGGGACTGCGTCGGCGAGCATGAAGAACGGTGAGTGCGTGTGCGCGTGCGGCAGCGGTGGGCACGGTGAGGCATGCGTGCCTGTGGGAGCTTCCGCACTGCCGCCTGCCGTGGGCACTGCGTCGAGAGTGTTTTTCCGCGAGAGCGTGACGGTGCGGTCAGTGTTCGTTGTGCCTGCCGGCGCAAGCGAGGTGACGCTGCGCCACGTTGTGCTGGACGGCGTGAGTCCTTTGCTCTACGTGCCGTGGATGGCGCGAGACGGCGTGCGGATCGTTGTGCAGAATGTGTCGCTGCTGAACGGCGCCGTGCTGTGCGTGATGGGCGGCGGGGCGTTGCGCGGTGCGCGTGCGGCGGGGAGCGACGAGAGCGGGCCGGTGGAGCTGTCGGTGTGCGATGTGGAGGCGCTGAACGGTGCGCTTGTGCTGACCGGCACGTTCCCTGCGGGGGTCCGTGCTGACGGTGACGGACTCCCTGCTGGTCGCCGC
>NW_910643.1:0-1109 GCF_000209065.1 Trypanosoma cruzi | reverse complement strand
GAAGGAGAGTGTCTCTGACTCCCGCCATTCATAATTCGAAACAAAAATTTAGACCACAGCGTGTGGTGCAGCAGCCGCTCGAAAACGATCCGCCGAGTGCAGCACCATTGTGGGCAAGAGCTCGCGAAACTCCTCCAAGCAGCGGATAATTCAGGGTTGTTTGGTGTCCAGTGTGTGCACACGCAAACATACATTGAAGGAGAGTGTCTCTGACTCCCGCCATTCATAATTCGAAACAAAAACATAGACCACAACGTGTGGTGCAGCAGCCGCTCGAAAACGATCCGCCGACTGCAGCACCATTGTGGGCAAGAGCTCGCGAAACTCCTCCAAGAAGCGGATAATTCAGGGTTGTTTGGTGTCCAGTGTGTGAACATGCAAACATACATTGAAGGAGAGTGCCTCTGACTCCCGCCATTCATAATTCAAGACAAAAATTTAGACAACAACGTGTGGTGCAGCAGCCGCTCGAAAACGATCCGCCGACTGCAGCACCCTTGTGGGCAAGAGCTCGCGAAATTCCTCCAAGCAGCGGATAATTCAGGGTTGTTTGGTGTCCAGTGTGTGCACACGCAAACATACATTGAAGGAGAGTGTCTCTGACTCCCGCCATTCATAATTCGAAACAAAAATTTAGACCACAGCGTGTGGTGCAGCAGCCGCTCGAAAACGATCCGCCGACTGCAGCACCATTGTGGGCAAGAGCTCGCGAAACTCCTCCAAGCAGCGGATAATTCAGGGTTGTTTGGTGTCCAGTGTGTGAACACGCAAACATACATTGAAGGAGAGTGCCTCTGACTCCCGCCATTCATAATTCAAGACAAAAATTTAGACCACAGCGTGTGGTGCAGCAGCCGCTCGAAAACGATCCGCCGACTGCAGCACCATTGTGGGCAAGAGCTCGCGAAATTCCTCCAAGAAGCGGATAATTCAGGGTTGTTTGGTGTCCAGTGTGTGCACACGCAAACATACATTGAAAGAGAGTGCCTCTGACTCCCGCCATTTCATATTCGAAACAAAATTTAGACACAGCGTGTGGTGCAGCAGCCGCTCGAAAACGATCCCGCGACTGCAGCAACATTTGTGGGCAAGAGCTCGCGAAACTCCTC
>NW_910642.1:0-1109 GCF_000209065.1 Trypanosoma cruzi | reverse complement strand
TCTGTTTGCGTGTTCACACACTGGACGCCAAACAACCCTGAACTATCCGCTGCTTGGAGGAATTTCGCGAGATCTTGCCCACAAGGGTGCTGCAGTCGGCGGATCATTTTCGAGTGGCCGCTGCACCGCACGTTGTGGTCTAAATTTTTGTTTCGAATTATGAATGGTGGTGGTCAGAGGCACTCTCTTTCAATGTCTGTTTGCGTGTTCACACACTGGACGCCAAACAACCCTGAACTATCCGCTGCTTGGAGGAGTTTCGCGAGATCTTGCCCACAGGGGTGCTGCACTCGCCGGATCGTTTTCGAGCGGCCGCTGCACCGCACGTTGTGGTCTAAATTTTTGTTTCGAATTATGAATGGTGGTGGTCAGAGGCACTCTCTTTCAATGTCTGTTTGCGTGTTCACACACTGGACGCCAAACAACCCGGAACTATCCGCTGCTTGGAGGAGTTTCGCGAGATCTTGCCCACAAGGGTGCTGCAGTCGGCGGATCATTTTCGAGTGGCTGCTGCACCACACGCTGTGGTCTAAATTTTTGTTTCGAATTATGAATGGTGGTGGTCAGAGGCACTCTCTTTCAATGTCTGTTTGCGTGTTCACACACTGGACGCCAAACAACCCGGAACTATCCGCTGCTTGGAGGAGTTTCGCGAGATCTTGCCCACAGGGGTGCTGCACTCGCCGGATCGTTTTCGAGCGGCCGCTGCACCGCACGTTGTGGTCTAAATTTTTGTTTCGAATTATGAATGGTGGTGGTCAGAGGCACTCTCTTTCAATGTCTGTTTGCGTGTTCACACACTGGACGCCAAACAACCCGGAACTATCCGCTGCTTGGAGGAGTTTCGCGAGATCTTGCCCACAAGGGTGCTGCAGTCGGCGGATCATTTTCGAGTGGCCGCTGCACCGCACGTTGTGGTCTAAATTTTTGTTTCGAATTATGAATGGTGGTGGTCAGAGGCACTCTCTTTCAATGTCTGTTTGCGTGTTCACACACTGGACGCCAAACAACCCGGAACTATCCGCTGCTTGGAGGAGTTTCGCGAGATCTTGCCCACAAGGGTGCTGCAGTCGGAGGATCATTTTCGAGTGGCTGCTGCACCACACGCT
>NW_910641.1:0-1109 GCF_000209065.1 Trypanosoma cruzi | reverse complement strand
AGACAGCGGTCACTTCAGCAGTGAGGCCGGCGCGCAGCCCAGCGCACGGTCATCACTGCAGTGGTCTCCGGAGTACTTGGACGATGTCTCCGTACGGGATCGACCGAAGAGAGTAACTCGATTCTTGTACGATGGCAAAGCGAATAGGAGCGCGGGCACACATACGGGCAGCAGCGGCAGAGTGCGTCCAAGAGGAAGGAATATCCCACCCTTTGTGAGGAGGCCTAAGAGCAAACCTGCGGGACAATTGCTTTTGGTCGATGATGATGGGAGCGAATACGACTCTGGGGAACCCCTGGCTCAGCCGGCCACCTCAACGTGGTGCCAGGGTCTAGTACTCTTTGCTAGAGAGGAAGCTAAGCGCCTGCTGCCCATCCGCTGCCCGCGGAGAGGCAGGAGGCGCCGCACAAACGGGTCGGAAGGGCACCAGATGGAGCCATTTACATGGCTGCCCGCGGAGCGGTATTTCTATCCGCTGCTGAATTCCATCGGCGCTTATCAGCGCTATACATACCGTTTGCGTGCCGTATGTGACGCGCAACGACAAAAGCTACTGCTAAGCGGAGACATTGAGCAGAACCCAGGCCCCATAGCAGTACTCCAGATGAACGTTTCTTGCCTCACGCCGTCAAAACTCGCAACATTAATGGCGCAAGGAGCAGACATAATAGCCATTCAGGAGACTTGGAAGTCGTCAGAGCAGATCGCCAGCATGCACACTGGAGATTATGTGCTCTATGCACAGTCGCGCATCGGCAAGGGAGGCGGTGTGGCGGTGCTGGTGCGGAAAAATCTCCGCTCCAAGCGTATACCTCTCACCATCCCCCAGCACGACACCAGCCTTGAAGTGGTGGTGGTCCAGGTTGCTCTGGACCAGAACCGTGATCTTATTGTAGCGAGTGCCTATATGAGACCACCACCGCAAGTAACGCAATCCTTCAGGCGGTTAGTAAACTGCCTTCCAGCCTCGTCGCCGCTCCTGCTGTGCGGGGATTTCAACATGCATCACCCACAGTGGGAGCCATTCTTGGAGACTTCTCCAAGCGAGGTTGCTGCAGAATTTTTAGAACTGTGCACGGATGCGGGACTCACCTTGGTTAACACCCCTG
>NW_910640.1:0-1108 GCF_000209065.1 Trypanosoma cruzi | reverse complement strand
GCCCTTCACGCCTATTACCGCAAAACAACAAAAAAGGGGCACTTTGAGCTTATTGTCAAGAAGCACTCGAAGGACAAGATGAGTGCCCTTCTCTTTCAATTGCAGCCCGGGGAGGAGCTGCTTGTCAAGGGACCCTTTGAGAAGTTTACATACAAACCAAACATGTGGAAGCACGTAGGTATGCTTGCTGGCGGGACGGGCATAGCTCCCATGTATCAACTGTTGCAGGCGATTTTGATGAACGCCAAGGACCGGACGCATGTTTCCTTGGTGTACGCAAACAATCAACGCCGTGATATTTTATTGGCGAACGAACTCACGACTCTGAATAAGACGTACAATAATTTTAATTTGTACCTCACACTCCTGGAGGTGCCGCATCGCTGGTTGGGTGGGATTGGGTACATTAATGAGGCCATGATTCGTACCTTTATGCCAAAACCGGGTGAAAGGCACACAAAGATTCTTGTAGCTGGACCACCATCCATGTTAGCGGAAGTAGCAGGGGACAAGGTATTTGCTGCGGGCAAAGCACCGGAGCAAGGACCGCTCCTGGGGCTTTTGAAAAGGATGGGATACACAGAAGAACAGGTGTTTAAGTATTGATACCTGAAATAGGTGCAGATGGATGAAACAACAGCAAAAACAACAACAACAACAACAATAACAACAGCAGCCGACCTTATGGACCCGTACGCATAACACATTGACTACAATTGCGGTGGAGGCATCATAAATAGTAATGGACGCCCTTTTTTTTTTCTGATAACGAGTTTTGGTAAGAATAACCGCCAAAAGAAAAAACATAGGGGTAAATAAATTGAGTTGTGTGACGAGGTGAAATTGTGTGTGTGTGTGTGTGCATTAGATGGGCTGGGTTTGATATATATATATATGAGAGGGAGAGAGGGACGACACATTTATGGGGGCGCATAAACAACACACACACATATTTATACACACATGTATGCACACAAGGATAGTATTGAGGGGTGAAGGGATTAGGGGAGGGATTTGTAGGGTAGAAGTGGGAGGGGAAGGGAGGGGGAGAAGGGGCGATGTGTAGATTGGGGACCGGTTCTTTTTATCTATTCTGTGTGTGTACGTG
>NW_910639.1:0-1108 GCF_000209065.1 Trypanosoma cruzi | reverse complement strand
AGGCCCCTGAGCAACTGCCCGAGCCAACACACCAGGTGCTCCTCCGCAATGTGCATTTCGTGACGCTGGAAAAAATCCCCAAGCGTGCCACCAGCACCCAAGTCCATCAGCATGTAAGCGCCAACGGCGGCTTGTGGTGACGCGCACTGCAGTGGAAATGGAGCCACTTCTTCCGCCCGCCTGCTGACGCACGGTGACAGGACTACACCGTGGGACCGTGCTATGTGAGGATGGGGGGGAAGAGCGGCGGCCACCTGTGCCTCACGGAGAAAATCGCCCAGCGCAGGAAAGTGCGACACAGGTTCACTCCTCTTGCCAGAGAAGACCTGGCGCAACGCCTCCAACGCGGCCTCGTCTCCATCCTGCTGCTCCGTCGCGGCAAACGGGGAAGACTCGAGGAGACGCGTCACACCCTTCGCTGCAAAAAAACGCGTTGGGTGCACCCGGCTCTGTACAAGTAGCACCGTACCAAAGTTGCCCCGGCCAATGGGACAAAGAAAATCAAAGGGGTGGGTTTGGGCATCGTCACACGGAGAGCAATTCTGTCTGGCAAGGATCCCGTGACAGACGCTGGAGGGCCTCCTGCCGTCACCAGCAGCAGCGCACATCGCTCGCGCCGCATCACGCGTAATGCGCAGAAGCGGGCAATCCACCGCAGCACCAGCCGGCCGGCGCGCCACGCCGGGCTCCACAAGCACAGCCGCAGAGCCCCATCTGCGTGCCGCAACGCGACCCAGCAGTTCGTCGCACCACGGCAGCGTCGCACCGCGGGAATGATCCGAGACATTAAAAAGCATCCGAGCGCACTGCACGCTCCCTTTCCTCGCCTTTCTTCGCTATACACCCCACCCACGAAAAAAGAAGGAGAGACGCACAGCATGACTTCAAAAAACACAAAACAGCGCAACACAACAAAAAATAAAAATAAAAAATACATACGCCTTACAGCACAACACAACGGACAAAGAATAAAAAAGACGGACTGCAGTTCGCCGAAAAAAAAAAACACCACAAAGGCCGAATCGAACGGCTGCGAGTCCAACTCGCCTACGGGTTTGAAGCCCGCACCCAGCACCAGCTGAGCTCATCGTGGCACACTCCACTCCAC
>NW_910638.1:0-1108 GCF_000209065.1 Trypanosoma cruzi | reverse complement strand
ACGTCTTTTCATGTCATCTTTGGATTCTCTTACGTATGTTTGCACTTCTTCTGCCAGCTCCGGGTCCCATTTAGCAACCAGTTCATTTGTAAGTGCCACTAACGCTTGGCGACGCTCGTACAACTTCCGAAACTGCTTGTGCTTCGAAACAACAGACATGAAAAGTGGTAAAGCCGCCCGTAGCTCAATTACGGCTTCCTGAAGAATCAACAAGGAGACGTACATCGCCATGGGAAGACTAAAAAACACAGTGAGGGCAGTACGAAGGTCTGTGTAGAAAAACATAACGAGGGAAACAAAAGTGAATACCACAGGGACACTAAAGAAACCCACAAGCAACTTATACGATCCCTCCACGTCGGCCCCCACAACCTTCACGCTACTCTCGGAGAGGGCTTTTTTCCTGTGACGCTGCGACAAGTGACTCGCCAAGAACCCAATGGGAAGACCCACCACAAAAAAAGGCACAAGAATAACGCCCATCAAAAATAAAGTGAAGGACCGACGGAAAAGAAGTTGTAGCTGCTGTGCCTCGGTGGTTCCCAATTTTCCAAGTGTAGCGGCCTGACTATCACGTACAAGTAAGGCGTTGCAGTAATCTTGATAGTTTTCCACACGGTTCCGGAAGTCAATGAATTCCGGATTGTTCTTTTGTGCCTCCATGATGGCATTCAGACGACGAGCCAGGCGCAGGTAGTCTCGCGTTGCCAGAGTACAATTCGGAGGTTGATACAAGTGGCGAAACCCATGAAGAAAGTTCAAGGCACTCCAATTGGGCACATTAATTGTAAATCCGCGCAGCTCGGCATTGAGATGTTCCAAAAATATACCTGTAGCCTTACGTTTATCCCTACTAAAGAGCTCCACAAGATCCTCCGAGGGCGTTATAGGCTCGCCAAACTCAATATGAGCACGACTCCGAAACTTGTGACCATAGAAGTACGTCAATCCACATGGAACCACCTTCACACTGATGCCTCGCTCTGCCGCCCCAAGACTGAAAAGAGCCACACCGGCCTTGAGTGGAAGAAGAGAGGTGCGGTCATGGGAACCACCCTCAGGGAAAATACCGATACATTGATTTTTTTGCAGTGTCTGATACACGCTA
>NW_910637.1:0-1108 GCF_000209065.1 Trypanosoma cruzi | reverse complement strand
ACGCGCAGCCTGACGCCGACGTGGACGCCGCGCCTGAGCGCGACGCACTACAGTTCGACGCGGCACGGGCCGACGAAGACCCTGCAGGTGACGGAGGCGGTGGCACTGCCGCTCACACGGACCCCGACAGCATCGGTGAGCAGCACGCTGTGGTGGAGCGAGGTGGCGTGCCCGACGCTTGCCGTGACGACGACGGCGGCTGGTGGGAGCCTGACGCAGAACGACATCCGCGGCGGTGGGAGCGCCTTCCCGACGCTGCTGATGGTGGCGCTGCCGCCGCCGTTTCGTTGGGCAAGCGACCCGCAGCTCAGCACGCACCTGAGCTTCGTGCCGGTGTCGACCTTGCAGCCGCGCGGGTTTGGCGGTCCGTGGGGAGCGATGCTGAGCAACGCGACGTGGGTGCGCAACGCGACGAATCCGTCCACCGTCCTGGAGCTGGCTGTGCCCGTGCACCGCGGTTACTTCATTGCTGCCGACGAGACGATAGTCATTCGCTGCGACGCTGCGGCGGTGTTCGGGGGCTGCAAGGGAGTGCTGCTTGGGTCCTTCACGATCAGGCCCGACACGCTGCCCGCCGCTGCCAGCGCCCTCTCTGCGATCACCGGCGTTGTTGCGGGTGCGACGGCTGTTGCTGTGGTGGTGACTGGCGGGCTGGGCTCCATCCTGGAGATGCAGGCACTCGGCGTGTTTGCGAGGATGCCATGTGCCTCGGCGCAGGAGCGTGTGAGCACCGTTGCGCTGCCGTGCTTCCTGTCGGTGTTCGCTTCCCTTGACCCGCTGTGGATGGTGGTGGGCAACGCGCTGCTCGCCGCTGTGTTCGGGTGCGTGCACTGCGGTGTGACGGCGGCCTTCCAGCGGTGGCGCTGCGTGGACGCGGCGAGTGCGTGGACGGCGATGCGCTTCCCGAGCCTGACGTACGTTGTGGCGCACGCGATGCAACTCGGCATCTTTTTTGGCTCCGTGTTTGCACTGGCGATGCCCGACGCTCGCGTGCAGCACCGCGTGATTGGCGTTGTTGGCGTGCTGTACGGCGTGGCGTTCCCTGCTGGCGTGTGCTACTTGATTGCCCGCCACACGGACGCGAGCTTCACGAGGTACTGGCAGTTTT
>NW_910636.1:0-1108 GCF_000209065.1 Trypanosoma cruzi | reverse complement strand
GCTGCTGCAGGCTTCTTCTTGGGGGCGGCCCTCTTCTTCGCAGCAGGCTTCTTCACGGCTGGTTTCCTAGCAGTCTTCTTGGCGGGAGTCTTCTTAGCCACTGCCTTCTTCGGCGCGGCCTTCTTCGGCGAGGCCTTCTTGGGCGGAACGGCAGCGTCAGACATGTTTTGCGTTCTTAAATTCCTTTCGTGCACTCTCAGCAGGATCTTCACCAAACACAAAGACAACACACAGGGAAGGGGCAGGAGGAGCAGTGAGCGGACAGCACGCGGCACGAGAAATCGCACCAAAACAACACGGTGAGAAGAATGGGCACAAAGGACAGACCACCACAAACACGCCCTTCAGGTTCTCTATAGTGCTTTTCCACAGCACCGTCGCGAATGCACACACGGAAGAAGGGCTGCTGCAGCCCCCAGCACTGGGGATGAGAAACAAAAACAAACAAAAATAAAAACGAAACAAGAGTTCTAGTAATGGAAAAACGGGCATGACGTCGTCTCCACCGGTGACAAGTTCATATCGTTATCTACCAGGTGCGCCAGCGACACGGATCGCGAGAACGCACGGTTGAGCCAAAATAAATCCCTACTTCTTCGGCGCCTTCTTCACGGCTTTCTTGGGTGCCTTCTTTGCCGCATGCTTCTTGGCACTCTTAGTAACAGCCTTCTTGGCTGCTGCAGGCTTCTTCTTGGGGGCGGCCCTCTTCTTCGCAGCAGGCTTCTTCACGGCTGGTTTCCTAGCAGTCTTCTTGGCGGGAGTCCTCTTAGCCACTGCCTTCTTCGGCGAGGCCTTCTTGAGCGGAACGGCAGCGTCAGACATGTTTTGCGTTCTTAAATTCCTTTCGTGCACTCTCAGCAGGATCTTCACCAAACACAAAGACAACACACAGGGAAGGGGCAGGAGGAGCAGTGAGCGGACAGCACGCGGCACGAGAAATCGCACCAAAACAACACGGTGAGAAGAATGGGCACAAAGGACAGACCACCACAAACACGCCCTTCAGGTTCTCTATAGTGCTTTTCCACAGCACCGTCGCGAATGCACACACGGAAGAAGGGCTGCTGCAGCCCCCAGCACTGGGGATGAGAAACAAAAACAAACAAAA
>NW_910635.1:0-1108 GCF_000209065.1 Trypanosoma cruzi | reverse complement strand
GAACGGCACCCGGCATGACTTCCAGGTGCCGTTCTCAACGCTGTCGACGAACCTCATCAGTGGCGGCAACGCCTCGAACACCGTGCCCGCGGAGTGCGAGTTCCTCTTCGAGTTTCGAGCGCTTCCCAACGAGACTGTCTCCAAGATGATGCAGCAGGTGCGGTCTTACGTGGAGACGCAGCTTCTCCCGGCCATGAAGGTGGAGTTTGAGGACGCTGAAATTGTTATCACGCCGCGGGATGAAACGCCGTCGTTTGAGGGCAGTGAGGAGGCGCCCTTCACCAAGCTGGCATGCGCCATTATCAATAATTACAAGGTTTGGAAAATACCTGGCTGCACGGAGGCGGGCCACTACAGCAGGATTGCCGGCGCACCAACTGTGATATGCGGACCCCATGGCGGGGCCATACACTGTGCGAATGAGTATGTCACCCCCGCGCAGCTCGACAAGTGCCGTGAGTTTGTTCTGAGGGTGGCGGAGAGCCTCAAGGCGTCCCCTGCCCACCTGTGACAATGTTGCCACCGCCAGTGTGCTGGGGCGTTATATTTACCTGTAATAGGTTTTTTTGTTGAGCTTCTTTCTTTTCCTATTTGTTTCTTGGGTGGGTGGGTTTGGGCTATGTTTGGCGTTGAGCGTTGGTGTGGGGGACCGTCATGGCGTGTCTCAATTTCCACACCGGCAGCTGAATGCGGGGCACTGTTTAGGGATACATTCTGACAGCGGGGTATGTGGTAGGCACATCGTTCTTTTCTTTCTTCTTTGATTTATTTTTTTGAATACACCTACCTCCACGGCACTCCTGCCACCGCTGCGCAGCACTCACGCTCACACGCTCACACACACACACACACACACTCGGGCACGTCCCCTGCGTCTCTCTGCATCACCCTTCTCCCCCTTGCACCCTGCACTCCCTAGTTCGTTTACAAGATCTTAAGCAACTCACCTTGGCGATGGCGGCTTGGTCCATGGACCACACACAGTGGCTGGCGAAGCTTGTGGCCTTTGACACGACGAGCCGCAACTCGAACCTTGAGCTCATCCACTACTGCAAGGACTACCTGGAGGGGCTTGGTGTCAAGTGCACCCTGCTACACAACGCCGAGA
>NW_910634.1:0-1108 GCF_000209065.1 Trypanosoma cruzi | reverse complement strand
AAAAGCTGCTTTGTGATGATATTGGCCCCTGGCTCAGCCGGCCACCTCAACGTGGTGCCAGGGTCTAGTACTCTTTGCTAGAGAGGAAGCTAAGCGCCTGCTGCCCATCCGCTGCCCGCGGAGAGGCAGGAGGCGCCGCACAAACGGGTCGGAAGGGCACCAGATGGAGCCATTTACATGGCTGCCCGCGGAGCGGTATTTCTATCCGCTGCTGAATTCCATCGGCGCTTATCAGCGCTATACATACCGTTTGCGTGCCGTATGTGACGCGCAACGACAAAAGCTACTGCTAAGCGGAGACATTGAGCAGAACCCAGGCCCCATAGCAGTACTCCAGATGAACGTTTCTTGCCTCACACCGTCAAAACTCGCAACATTAATGGCGCAAGGAGCAGACATAATAGCCATTCAGGAGACTTGGAAGTCGTCAGAGCAGATCGCCAGCATGCACACTGGAGATTATGTGCTCTATGCACAGTCGCGCATCGGCAAGGGAGGCGGTGTGGCGGTGCTGGTGCGGAAAACTCTCCGCTCCAAGCGTATACCTCTCACCATCCCCCAGCATGACACCAGCCTTGAAGTGGTGGTGGTCCAGGTTGCTCTGGACCAGAACCGTGATCTTATTGTAGCGAGTGCCTATATGAGACCACCACCGCAACTAACGCAATCCTTCAGGCGGTTAGTAAACTGCCTTCCAGCCTCGTCGCCGCTCCTGCTGTGCGGGGATTTCAACATGCATCACCCACAGTGGGAGCCATTCTTGGAGACTTCTCCAAGCGAGGTTGCTGCAGAATTTTTAGAACTGTGCACGGATGCGGGACTCACCTTGGTTAACACCCCTGGTGAGATCACGTATGCCCGTGGCACAAGAGAACGATCCTGTATCGATCTGACATGGTCAAAGCATTTGACTGTGTCGGATTGGTCAGCTTCCGTGTCGCCGCTTAGTGATCATTATATGCTGACATTTACGCTGCATCAGGCATTTAAGGATACCATACCTTCGGCACCCCCTTCGGCACCTAAGTTTTTCTACAGTTGGGGGAACTGCAAGTGGGATTTATTCATCAAGGACTTCGACGCACAACTTCCGGCATACGACTATAAA
>NW_910633.1:0-1108 GCF_000209065.1 Trypanosoma cruzi | reverse complement strand
TTGTGGAGTGCCCAGACGCGTCCTTTTGGCGCGTCTCGTTATTGTAGCAGCATGATGTGATTTAAAATCATGGAAAAAACGCTCCTCTGCTCTAGCCAGGGTTCTGCCTTTCCGCCGTTTCTCCCTTCACATCAATGCGACCAGCGACGACACCTGGGTCAGCATTGTGGTGTATCTCCCCAAATATCGAACCGTGTTCTGGGGAAGGTCGAACGGGTCGACGTGCTTCGCCAACTGCTAGATCACGTGTGAATTCAAATTGTATGTCTCCACGGTTTGAGCGGCGTGTCTCAACGCTCCCCGTTCTATGGAATGCGCCGTGGCATCCCAAGGAGCCAGAGCTCGTTCGACTTGGGCATTAGTAATATTCGTGAGCTTTTCGTTTTCTTGAAGTGTCCTGCATAGCTTTATATTGTCGAAGGCGTCCTGCCCTCGTATCTTCACAAACCGCGAGGCGCGGTGGGGATCCGCTCTCGCCGTCTTCGGCGCGACGGACCAATCCAAAATTAAGGCCCCGTCCGCCTCCATTGTGAAATTTTTGGCTGTCAAGGCCGCGATCTCGGACCAACGACTCGCCGTTATCCACGCGAGTCGTAAGACAACGCGTTCCTTCCAATCGGTCCGGCTGCGGATTACTTGATCCATCTCTTCCTTTGTCAAGGGGCGCGCTTGCTTCGTCTCCGATCGCACCGCAACTTTTTGTAGCCCCAGAATCATCATGTCCAGCGGGGTTCGATCCATTTCCAACATGGACCGCAGCATCCTGGCGTACTGCAGTCGGGTCGATGGCGCGACTTCGATTGCCGCCAAAAAGACCGCGCAGCTCTCCTCGTTGATCGGCTGTTCGTGCGTGCGGCAAAAAGTTGTAAATTGCCCCGCTAGGGACATTCTCTGCTCCCACGTTGACGGCGCCCACATTTCTCGAGCCACCTCGTTTGCTTTCCTCATATAACTGGCCCAAAGCGGGGATGTCGGTAATTCGTCGTACCACAGTCGAGCGTCGTTTACGGATAAGCTCCATTGCCCTTCCCGACGATTGCGTCGGGCAATTTGAAAGATCGGGTGGAGCATCGATGGCGCGGTGCGCTGCCTGTGAGGATTGGTGGGA
>NW_910632.1:0-1108 GCF_000209065.1 Trypanosoma cruzi | reverse complement strand
ATTTCTGGGGGTACATATTATTTCAGTTTCCGTAGAAAATGGATAATCAGAAACGTGGCTCCTGGATTGACGAGTAGCAAAGGAAGTGATGCCTTTGCCCTCTCCCTTCACGTGGCAAGCGTCGTCTTTTCTTTTCTCCCTCCTTTTCGCACCAGTCTCCCCCACAAAATTTTCGGTGGGTTGTGGTGTTGAGAGTGGTGATGGAACAAACGGTTGGGCCTGCGGATTCAACTCCCTCGCGGGGTCATACATATCATTCGTGGCAATGGCTTCCCTCTCGCTACGTGACAAGAGCGATTCTAGCACGGAGTTCATCTGTTCCCAAAGTTCTCTGCGCTTCTCCTCGGGAAGTTGCTCGCCATTGCACACCCACCGACGATGCAGCTGCAAATACGATTGATCCACGTGTATCTGATTGCAGCACGTATTGGCCGTGCAACGGCTGCGCTGAAATAGCATACAAACACTTGGAGCCTTCTTGGCGGATCCCTGAAATAAGCCACGTGAGAAGCCGGCTATACTGGCTTTTGGTAGGCTCAAGGTGGTCTTGAGCTGAGGGTCGTGGACAGAAAACAGGTGATCTGAAGGGAGCTCATTAAAGCGTCTTTCAAGACCATTAGACCATGACTCAAACTCATTCTTTTTAAATTGCATCCACCCTTGCTCAATGTGTACCTGATTGCACCATTTTCCCCACTTGCACTGAGAGGGATCCTCAGAAAATAATCCACATGCTGTCGGCACTTGCGATGCCATCACCGCAAATTGATTTTGATGTCCACTCCGCGCCCTTCGTGCCCTCAAATTTGGGTCTACATACAATCCCTTGGTGAAGCGAAGTGCGGATATGGGCACTTCAACCACTTCCTTCAGGTCGGCACAAAAAACTCGAAAAACCTTTCTTGGATCGTGTATGAGTGTGTTCTGAAACTCACGCTCCTTACTGTGGATCCACAAAATCATTGCTTGTCGTTTCGCCATCAAGTACTCAGGATGAAGATGAATATCGTTGCAGTTTTCGCCAAGGACGCAGTGGCCTTCTTGAAAGTTCTCACAAACACGTACAACACTGCGGTTACCAGGTCCCACAGTTGGATGCTGCGAACTA
>NW_910631.1:0-1108 GCF_000209065.1 Trypanosoma cruzi | reverse complement strand
CTGCCAACATTCAAACAGAAACACAAATAAATGGTTGCTTGATTATTCCATTCACTGCGCTTATATTTGCGTGTGTTGCTGCTGCTGCTGCTGGTCTTTCTCCTTTTGCTTTCCCTCTGCGTTGACGTGTTGTTAGTTCGTGCTGAAGGCTACACGCAAGTGACAGGAGTGATGGCGATGATGATGACTGGCCGTGTGCTGCTGGTGTGTGCCCTCTGCGTGCTGTGGTGTAGTGCCTACTGTATATGTACGGAAGAGGAGTCAGTTTCCCTTTCTCGGTCTGGTATTGGTGATTCTAGGACGGGGTCAGGCGTCTCTGGGGAAAACGGAGTGAAAACGGATAAAACAAGGACAATGAGAACTGCGTCTGAGGGTGATTCTCATCCCAGTGAACGAGATGTGTCAGATGGAGGAAGCTTTGATCAAGCAACACCCGATAAATCTATGTGTAAAGAGAAGAATGATGGTTCTACTGTCAAACCCTTGACTACCGATGGGGAGGTTCTAGTGGATAGTCAGGAAACCGTTGCCACTCATTTGAAAGGGACGGACACAGACCTGGCAGACCCAAATATAAATCAAAATCATAAAAATCCAAAAGCAATTGATGGTATTGACACACAATTGCCAGACGCTCCAGCGGCACCAAAAGCACAGCCATCACCGCCAACAGTGCCGACAGCGAATAAAACAGTGAACTCAAAAGAGGAACTGACAGCTGAAGAAACTCCCGAACATTCACGTGCCACACGGAACCCAAATGAAGGCAGTGAAACCAAAAACCCAACTGATCAAGCTCTGAAGCCCGATGCTGGCGGTATTGACACTCTGGCGTCGGAGGATGCTAGCAGTCCCTCTATTGACGACGCGGCAACCAGTGAGGCGACTGCCAACACTGCCCGTGTAGGATCCCCAATTGCATCCCTTAACAATACCGATGGAAAAAATGAGGGATCGGGCGACGGTGACAGTCCCACTCCAAGTCCCTCAGCTGCAGAACCTGAAACTATTACAACGGCCAAACCGACCACTCGTGATGTAAGCCACCCAAACAAAAATGGCATCGTAACCTTCACAGGAGAGAAGAATGCTCCAACAACTAACCCTA
>NW_910630.1:0-1108 GCF_000209065.1 Trypanosoma cruzi | reverse complement strand
AAACAGAAACAGTTACGGTGCTCCGCCCATGCAGCCAGGCAGGACGGCAGCGGTGCGTGTCGTGCAAAAGAGAGCACCAACGGGCCTGCATGGGTGTGCATGCATATATACAATGGGCACATTATTGTGTGCGTTTCGTGGGGTGAGGTGAGGGCGAGAGTCCATGCAAGTGGACACACACAGAGAGAGAAGGAAGAGTGTGTGTGCGGACGGTGCATGGCTCTCTCACACTCACTCTCACGCGGCCACCACCGCAGCAGCAGCCGCACACGCAACAACAACAACAAGAAGAGGCAAAGGAGGGGAGGTGGTGTGGAAGGCCGCGGTGCTGCCGTCGCTGTCGGCAGTTGACGTGACACGTTGCATTGCCGCGGCTTCGACTGATGTTTCCTTCTCGTTGCCATGTTTATTTTCACCTCGTTTTGCACCTTCTGTCGCTGCACCGTTATCTGTGGGGTTATTCTTCGGCAATCTCATTTCATTGCCCTTTTCTGCGTCCATATTAGAGGCATCACCAACCGCTAGGGCCGTGTTTGTGTTGATTCAAAATTGCCGTCCGATTCACCATTCTGTTCGATTAGTACAACGGAAACATTTTCCTCATTTGTTAAATCATTGCTTGGCTCCACGCCGTCATTGACTCTTTGAGACGTTTGCTCTGACACGTCATCTTCAGAGCTCAGCTTTTCTTTTCCTGGTTCTGCTCTGGGGTTTTCCACTGTTTTTTCATTTTTTTTCATTGTCGCTGCTGGTGCTACTTGCAGTGACGCTGGTATCGCTGCTCCAGGTTCCTGTGTTGATGCTCCCGGTAATGAAGATCCTGGCGGTGATGGTTCACTGGTTCCTGGTCGTTCCCCTCCTGATGGCGTTGTTGCTGATGAGTGACTTCCCACTTTCGATAAATCATTGCCTGCCTGTCTTGCCTCTCCTTCGCTACCTCGTCCATCCGGCGGCACTTTTCGTTCTTCAAGTACGTCTTCCCTTCTTCTCTTCCTGCACCTCCCTCTATTTGATCTTTGTGTGCTTCTTCTGTTTCGCCCCCTAATTCGTCGGCTGTTGGTTTTTCAATTTTCAGATCCCTCTTCTGATCATCAGCCGCTTCGATTTT
>NW_910629.1:0-1108 GCF_000209065.1 Trypanosoma cruzi | reverse complement strand
CCTGCATGCAGATGCACCTAAATGCCGCATGCGCTGCAGCACTGAGATGTCTCTCCTCCGGGTCCCTCGCATCCGTCGTGTTGTTGGGAAGCGTGTCCAGACACCACGAAGAGGGCTCATCCCCAGGCATCGCAGACAAATATTCTCCCCTCCCAAATAACAGCGTCAATATCCCCCACATCCAGTGCGGGATCAGTGATGGGGCAACGGTCCATCGGGCGTTTTGCTGGCATTTCATGGATACTCCCCAAATACCAACCGCGGGAATACCGGTCCGACGCGCAGCGTTTGACAGGGACACCCACGTCGCAGAGCATGTAGCAATATTCACTCATGTTCGGTGCGGAGCGCTTCCACTGCAGCAGCAGCAGCCTACAGCCCGACTTCCTGCACCAACGCATCGGCTCCGCCATCCCCCAGTTCACCCTCAAGCAGCCAAGGTCAGCCGATGCGGCCAGCGTCAGCTCCGTGCCGCGGCCGGCGCCCCCAATCGGTGCCATCCGCTCATCCCTCGCGTGGCGCTGTGATAAGTGCGACTCCAGCGTCCTCCCGTCCCCATCGTCATCCTGCAGCTCCACGCCACCAATGTCGTCGCAGTCGTGGTGCTCCCTCGCAGACATCGCGGCATTCGTCGAGTCCATCACCACCGACAGCGCCCTGCCACGCACACCGGCATTCCTCACCATGCTGCAGCTTGCCATGTGCGGGTGGGTGAACTGACAGCATGGACCACCAGGTGCGCGGCGGGGCGGGCGGCGAAAAGTCCGCAAAATAAAAATGCCGGGCAAAGCAAATGGCGCACGGCAGTGCCCACACACCGCCAGGCGCAGCAGCAACGTAGAGCACTGTGTCAGAATCGGCAACACCAGTGGAACAATGCCCAGCAGGCGCCGTGAAGCGACTGCAAACGCTGCCCGTGGCAAGTGGGGCACAATCAACGGACCCTCCAGTGGCCGGACAAGCAGACAATTCGCATGCAGTTACACAGCAGCAGGGACAACCTCCTCGGCAAGAATGTTGCCGTGCGCAAAGAATAGAACAATATCCTTAAAGTCAAACGCGCCGTCCAAAGAATTTACTGTGCAACGCCAAAAGAAGCCGCAGTGCC
>NW_910628.1:0-1108 GCF_000209065.1 Trypanosoma cruzi | reverse complement strand
AAAGAAACGCGATTCTTTTTTTTGTCCTTACTGCCGGGGTTGGCCGCTGCAAGAAATAAAAAATGGTAGGGCGGTGGCCCCGGACGTTGGATACAGGACGACGTGTCGAATTATCCAAGTTTGCAGCGGCTGCCCCGGACGTTAGATACAGGACGACGTGTCGAATTATCCAAGTTGCAGCGGCTGCCCCGGACGTTGGATACAACACGACGAATCGTAGTAACCACGCTGCGGCTGCGGCCCCGTACGAGAGATATATGACGAACTTATCGTAGTAACCACGCTGCGGCGGCGCACCCTAAACATGTCGTTTTCGTTTTCCAGGGGACAACGCAAATGTGCTCGATTGTTCGAAGATCGAAATTAATACTTTACGTGAAAAGGGGTCGCGCGACCGCATTTTTATAGCTCAGTGGCAAACACGCTCACAATGTCATCCGGGGACGCGGGTTCGATTCCCGCAGAAGCCTAAGTTTTTTCCATTTTTTTTTTTTTGAATTCTTGTTTCATATTGCTTTTTAAACTTCTGGTTTGCAGGACGGTGTGCGAGTTCTGCAATCGCACTGATTCCATCTGTTTCGTGGTTTGTACGGCTGCGGCTGCGGTGGTGGCCGCGTGAGAGTGAGTGTGAGAGAGCCACGCACCGCCCGCACACACACTCTTCCTTCTCTCTGTGTGTGTGTCCCCTTGCATGGACTCTCGCCCTCACCTCACCCCACGAAGCACACACAATAATGTGCCCATTGTATATATGCATGCACACCCATGCAGGCCCGTTGGTGCTCTCTTTTGCACGACACGCACCGCTGCCGTCCTGCCTGGCTGCATGGGCGGAGCACCGTAACTGTTTCTGTTTTGTTTCTATTGCATTGAGTGGGCGACCTCTCTCTCTCTCCTCTCTGTGTGTGTGTTTTGCTTTACGGGAGTAATGAGAGTGTGTGTGCGCTGGTCGTCCCACGCTTCGGCTTTTTGTTTTGTTTTCCTTTTTGATTTTGTGGTTGAGTGCACCCATTCCGCGGCTGCGTGTGTGTGTGATGATATGAGTAATTTGCGTGTGTGCTATCTGCCTCTCTCTGCCGTTGCTTTCTTCAGACTCTCTTGTGGCGCA
>NW_910627.1:0-1108 GCF_000209065.1 Trypanosoma cruzi | reverse complement strand
GCTCACGTGCGCCCCAGTTGTCACTGCGGGGTCAAATTGCCACACGGTTTCAGCGGTAGGAGCGTTTGCGTCTGCTGTGGCGGGAGTGCCCGCAGAAGTTTGAGTTGGTCTGTCTCCCGGCACCGCATCTCCAGCTTCCGCTCCCACCGTTGGATCACCATCGGGTGAAGAAACGACATCCACGTTTTCACTTCCACCGGGAGATGTTCGCAACGCCAACTGCTTTACAGAACCCTCCCCTGCCGACGGAGTGGCGGTGGAAACTGCTGACGTGGATACACCGCCACTGCCCACACCCCCATCTTCATTCGACGATTCATGCCCCAACGGCGGTTGCCCGTCAGAAGGAGATTGCAACAATGTTCCTTGCGCACTTCCACCTACCGGAGGTGGAATGTCGACTTTATTTGGGTTGAGGGCGCCAACCTCCGCAGCACTCAACGGGCGGTTGTACAGCAGGACGTTCGTCACGGTCACGGACACTTCTTCTTGGCTTCCTGCGTCGTCTCCACCCACTCCAATGTAGAAGTGCGCGATCTCTTTCGATTCCGTATTTTTCAGTGAGCACGTTTCGTCCCCCACGCGCTCACCATCGACGTACGCGGTGCTCTGGTTGCCGTTCTGCAGCACAATGGCCAATTGGTGTGTTTTCCCTGGCTCCCAAGGGCTGCTGGGCTCATTAGACATTTCCTCACCACACAGTAGCATCCATTTCTTTTCTTTGTTGCTGTACGACAGTCCCAGGAGCACAGTCTTCCCATTATCATCCATCTTCACGCCCATCAAAGAAATGGGGGTATTTCCCTCCTTCGGCACATTGTCGGTGGACACCGTCGCCACAAGAGTAAAGTTGTGGTTCGCAAAGTGGTACAGCTGATTCTCCCCCTGACTGCCAACGGGCCACTCCGCCCACGCACCCCGGAACGTCACGCCATCGGAAGACTCTGCAGTCTCTGCTTTCTCTGCTGACGCTCCTTCTTTCGTTCCCTTCTTTACTGTAGCGTTCACCCCGAGGTACTCGTCCCTCCATGTGCCATCAGAGAAGTTGCCGGACAAAAAGCCAACCAGCCCATCCGTCGGCATGGCAGCGCTGCAGGCATCGCTAGTT
>NW_910626.1:0-1108 GCF_000209065.1 Trypanosoma cruzi | reverse complement strand
CTCATCTGTGGCCGTAAACTGAGTTATGTGATTGTGGTTGAGCGGGTGTTGTGCGCAAGTGGAATGGGCGGTCTTTCCGCACCGCCAGGGGTCAGCTGCGTGTGCGATCACCCACGCACTCTCCGCTAATGATCTCGCACTGCGGCAGCACGTGATGAGGAGCTTCTTATGTATGTAACTCGGGAAATCTGAGTGTGTCACTGAAGAGCCAACGGAGGAATCGTTAGATAGTGACGCTGATGCCGCCCAGCCCAACCGCCTCCACGAGACCGTGCCCGCCATCCCCTTTAATAGCGAGCGGACCCTCAGTGCGTCACCGCGAGCCGCTTGTCTACACCGGGGGGAGAGAAGTGAGGTGGGAGAGAAGAGGACAGCGAGGATGTCTGCCGCCGCTGTGCACACACCGACACACACACACACACACACACAACTAGTGCCTGTTCCGCTCCGTACTTGACGTTTCTGTGCCTTTTTGTTTCACATTGCGATATCTGTTTGTTGATGTGTTGTTATGCTTTTTTTGTTTGCACCGACTTCCCATGCTTCCGTGCGGTATTCCTCCGTGGCATTTGGGTGTTGTGCAAAGGTTAGGTTTAGAGAAGCATCAGTGCAACCCGTAATTGTGGAAAGTAAATAAAACAATAAAAACATCGATAAAACGCAAAATGAGCTCGTGGGACTTTTCCATGTCGAACCATGCGGGTCTCGTGTTCAACCCCATTCGCACCGTTTCGGACAACGCGAAACCGTCGCCGTCCCCGAAGCCGATTATTAAGCTCTCCGTCGGTGACCCGACGCTGGACAAGAACCTTCTCACGTCGGCAGCCCAAATCAAGAAGCTGAAGGAGGCGATCGACTCACAGGAGTGCAACGGCTACTTCCCGACGGTGGGCTCCCCAGAAGCCCGCGAAGCTGTCGCGACATGGTGGCGCAACTCGTTTGTCCACAAGGAAGAACTGAAGAGCACGATCGTGAAGGATAACGTGGTGCTCTGCTCTGGCGGGTCGCATGGCATTCTGACGGCCATCACGGCGATCTGTGACGCGGGTGACTACGCCCTGGTGCCCCAGCCGGGCTTCCCCCACTACGAGACGGTGTGCAAGGCGTA
>NW_910625.1:0-1108 GCF_000209065.1 Trypanosoma cruzi | reverse complement strand
CGCAGCGCTTTATTTTTCGCCGCACGCAGTCAATTAATGAATCGTACCTGCCTCCAAAGGTAGATGTGACAGTGTTTGTGCGACTTGGAGAACTACAAAGTGTCGCCTATGAAAAGTTGTCAGATCTTGTTGAAAGTTCCTCGTGCCCGCCTCTTGTGCTCATATCCGCCCTGCGAAAGTTGTGCAACCACATGGATCTCTTTTACGAGGCGGTGTTAAATTCCAGCAAGGAGGAGGTTAGGGAGGGACGTGGTTTACCAAAGTCTGTGCTTCCGAAAGGATATAAGTCAGGGACTCTTTCTGAGGCGGCTGGAGGAAAAATGCATTTTGTCTCTCTTATGTTGGATGAGTTGCGCAATAACGGAGACCGTGACAAACTTGTCATTGTTTCGAACTTCACTCAGACATTAGATGTCATTGCCAACATGTGCCGTCAAAAACGCATTAGTTTCTTTCAACTTGATGGCAGCATGCCAGTCAAACGCCGGCAGGAAGTGGTGGACCGCTTTAATGTCCCCGAATCGCAGGAGATTGTCTTTTTACTTTCTTCCAAGGCTGGCGGTGTTGGATTAAATCTCATTGGCGCAAACCGACTGATTTTATTTGACCCCGACTGGAACCCTGCGAATGACGCCCAAGCAATGGGACGTGTGTGGCGTGACGGACAGAAGAAACGGGTCTTTATTTACCGCTTACTTAGCGCCGGATCCATTGAGGAAAAGATATATCAACGTCAGGTAAGCAAACAGGGACTCTCGGCCAATGTTGTCGACATGAAGAGTGACTCCAAGCAACATTTCACGCTGGAGGAGCTGCGGTCCCTCTTTTGTTATCGTAAGGATACCCGTTCTGACACGCATGATCTCCTGCACTGCACCAACTGCGAGGCGGTGGTGAAACTGTTGGCATCATCCTCATCTGGAGCAGGGAAGGCCAAGGAGCTCTCAGCGCCAATGAAGTTTCGTCGCGTTGGTGAGAAGAAGAGCGGACCTCGAATGGATGAACTAAGAGGATGGCGTCATTTTGCCCGATGTGAGGAGTTCCACTAGACAAGTGGTGCGTGCATATCTAGCAGGGCACCGGGGTGTGCAGCTTTCATCTTGCGATG
>NW_910624.1:0-1108 GCF_000209065.1 Trypanosoma cruzi | reverse complement strand
GCGAGGACTGCGAGCCGGGAAGATACACAAGCGGCGTCGACCTCGCGGCAACCAGCAGGGAGTCCGTCACCGTCAGCACGGACCCCGCGGGGAACGTGCCGGTCAGCACAAGCGCACCGTTCAGCGCCTCCAAATCGCACACCGACAGCTCCACCGGTCCGCTCTCGTCGCTCCCCGCCGCTCCCGCACCGCGCAACGCTCCACCGCCCATCACGTACAGCACGGCGCCGTTCTGCAGCGACACATTCTGCACAACGATCCGCACGCCGTCCCGCGCCATCCACGGCACGTAAAGCACAGGACTCACGCCGTCCAGCACAACGTGGCGCAGCGTCACCTCGCTCGCGCCGGCAGGCAGAACGAACACCGACCGCACCGTCACGCCCTCGCGGACAAACGCACTCGACGCAGTGCCCACAGCAGGCGGCAGCGCGGGAGCACCCACAGGCACGCACGCCTCGCCGTACCCGCCACTGCCGCACAGGCAAACGCACACACCGTTCCTCATGCTCGCCGCCGCCGTCCCGGGCGCGTAGCAGTGCGTGTCCCTGTCGCACGCGTCGCACCCAACAACGTCGATGCTCCCAGCGTCGCCAAAACCAGCCGCTGCGTACTCCTCCGCCGTCGACAGGACACGGCCACCAGCGTCGTTGCACGCAACCCTCAAATGCGCCCCAGCCGCAAGCGACAGGCTCAGCGACAGCATCCGCGGCAGCAGCGCTCGGTTGCGCACAAAGCTCAGCGTGCTCCCAGCAGCGGCCACAGCGCCAGCGGCGTAGAGCATCTCCCTCGAGACGCCGTCGTGCACGTTGCCCTTCGCCAGCAGCATCGACCCACCGGCCAGACTCACCGTCGAATAAAACGCCACCGCGTAGTCCTCCGTCGACGAAAAGTCGCTCCGCACAAGCGCCACAGCGGAGCCCGACACGCTCACAGCCCCACGCACAGACACCGCGTGCTCGCACAGCAGGAAGTCGCTGTCAACAAACGCCACCACGGAGCCGCCGCTGGCAGCAACACCGCCCTCCACCGACACGCACAGCCCCAGCGCCGTCTGCACCAACAGCCCGTCCACGTACAGCGCACCGCGCGACGACAGCGCCACGCC
>NW_910623.1:0-1108 GCF_000209065.1 Trypanosoma cruzi | reverse complement strand
TGTTACTGTGAACGATGCGTCCACGATTATTCCCGCTTCCTTCATTAATCGCGCGTCAGCGGTTGGAATCCTCCGTGAGCCTTCGCGCGCGTTACCGGAGGAGGATAAAGGTAAAGGGGAACGCCCAACGTGCCCATATACTTGCATGAGTCTCTCCAAGGTAGCCGGGCTCAACCGGCTCTGGATCCACTCTAGATTCAGTACGGGCACATTGACTTGTTGTTGTAGCGGGACGGTTCGTTCCTCTTGTGGAGTGGCCAGACGCGTCCTTGTCGCGCGTCTTGTAATGGTAGCAGCGTAATAACAAAAATCATGGAGAAACGCTCCTCCGCTCTCAACCAGGGTTCCTGCCCTGCCGCCGTTTCTCCCTTCACATCAATGCGACCAGCTACGACACCTGGGTCAGCATTGTGGTGTACCTCCACAAATATCGAACTGTGCTCTGGGGAAGGTCAAACGGGTCGACGTGCCTCGCCAACTGCGAGATCACGTGTGGGTCCAAATTGTGTGTCTCCACGATTTGAGCAGCGTGCCTCAACGCACCGCGTTTTATGGAATGCGCCGTGGCATCCCAAGGAACCAGAGCTCATTCGACGTGGGCAGTCGTAATATTCGTGAGCTTTTCGTTGAGTCGAAGTGTCCTGCATAACTTTATAATGTCGAAAGCGTCTTGCCTTCGCATCCTCACGAACCGCGAGGCGCGGTGGGGATCCGCCCTCGCCGTCCTCGGCGCCACGGGCCAATCCAAAATTAAGGTCCCGTCCGCCTCCGGTGTGGAATTGTTGGGAGTTAAGACCGCAATCTCGGACCAACGACTCGCCGTTATCCACGCAAGTCGTAAGACAACACGTTCCCTCCAATCGGTCCGGCTGCGGATTAATTGATCCATCCCTTCCTTTGTCAAGGGGCGCGCCAGTTTCTTCTTCGATCGCGCCGCAATCTTTTGTAACCTCAAAGCCGCCATATCCAGCGGGGTTCGATCCATTTCCAACATGGACCGCAGCATCATGGCGTACTGCCGTCGTCCGCTTTCATAAGAAGCAGCAAGCAGTCCCTTTGCCGCTTTTTAAAGGCCAACTGCGATGCGAGTAACCTCCTTCGGTTGCGC
>NW_910622.1:0-1108 GCF_000209065.1 Trypanosoma cruzi | reverse complement strand
GTGGGAGTCAGAGACACTCTCCGTCAATATCTGTTTGCGTGTTTACACACTGGGACACCAAACAACCCTGAATTATCCGCTGCTTGGAGGAATTTCGCGAGCTCTTGCCCACACGGGTGCTGCACTCGGCTGATCGTTTTCGAGTGGCCGCTGCATCACACGTTGTGGTCCAAATTTTTGTTTCCGATTGTGAATGGTGGGAGTCAGAGGCACTCTCTGTCAATATCTGTTTGCGTGTTCACACACTGGACACCAAACAACCCTGAACTATCCGCTGCTTGGAGGAATTTCGCGAGCTCTTGCCCACAAGGGTGCTGCGCTCGGCTGATCGTTTTCGAGCGGTCGCTGCATCACACGTTGTGGTCCAAATTTTTGTTTCCGATTGTGAATGGTGGGAGTCAGAGACACTCTCTGTCACTATCTGTTTGCGTGTTCACACACTGGACACCAAACAACCCTGAACTATCCGCTGCTTGGAGGAATTTTGCGAGCTCTTGCCCACACGGGTGCTGCACTCGGCTGATCGTTTTCGAGCGGCCGCTGCATCACACGTTGTGGTCCAAATTTTTGTTTCCAATTGTGAATGGTGGGAGTCAGAGGCACTCTCTGTCAATATCTGTTTGCGTGTTTACACACTGGACACCAAACAACCCTGAACTATCCGCTGCTTGGAGGAATTTTGCGAGCTCTTGCCCACACGGGTGCTGCACTCGGCTGATCGTTTTCGAGCGGCCGCTGCATCACACGTTGTGGTCCAAATTTTTGTTTCCAATTGTGAATGGTGGGAGTCAGAGACACTCTCTGTCAATATCTGTTTGCGTGTTCATGCACTGGACACCAAACAACCCTGAACTATCCGCTGCTTGGAGGAATTTCGCGAGCTCTTGCCCACACGGGTGCTGCACTCGGCTGATCGTTTTCGAGCGGCCGCTGCATCACACGTTGTGGTCCAAATTTTTGTTTCCGACTGCGAATGGTGGGAGTCAGAGGCACTCTCTGTCAATATCTGTTTGCGTGTTCACACACTGGACACCAAACAACCCTGAACTATCCGCTGCTTGGAGGATTTCGCGAGCTCTTGCCCACACGGGTGCTGCACTCGGGCTGA
>NW_910621.1:0-1108 GCF_000209065.1 Trypanosoma cruzi | reverse complement strand
TTTGGTTGCTATATCGCGACCATTCAAAGCGGGAAATCATGCGTGATGTTTTGAAGAACCTATTGCAGCATGTGCTTTTAAATAATAGTGAGCGGCACTATTATCAAGGGTTACACGAGCTGATGGGCTTTGTTATGTACGTTATGGAGGGAGCTTCGATGAATGTGTTGGCTGCCGTCTGTGAGAGTCTACTTCGAGTACAATGGAAATCTTTCAGTGACAAGAAACTGAGGCAGTCCGAGTCGATGCTCTACGCTGTTCATGCAGTGCTGGCAGAAGAGGACGTGGAACTTGCCACCACATTGGAGTCCTGCGGTGTCGCTCCCGAGTCGCACTACATTGTGGGATGGCTTATCACGTGGTATACGCACGTTTGTGAGGATACGAAAGTCGTTGCCCGTCTGTTTGATTTTCTTATTGGCCACGCGGATGAGCACACAGTCATATTCTTTACCGCCGCTTTGCTGCTACACGAGAGGGAACGCATCATAGGGTACGTCCGAGAGGCACGCGCAGGTGCCGAGGATGATGATGACAATCTGACGATCATGGCCAACGTGTACAAGCAACTCACACGACTCCCAAAGGAAGTTTTAACGACTAGGAATTGGGTGGCTTTTGGGGAGATGCTGCGTCACACCGTTGCACTTCAAGGGAAGCACTTGGCGTGCGTTAAGGAAGCGCGGGAGGAATTTCTTCGGGGTAATGTGAAGAAACGTGGGATGCTGGCAGACGAACGAACACGAAACTCCGCACTGAAGCTTTTGTGGTCCTTCTTGTTCCGTGAGTGGCGCAAGCCTTGGAAGGGTAAGCATATATCAGTGCCTTTAATGGGCGCTGTGCTCTTTGGTGTGTTTGCCGTGGCAGTGAGCTTGACAACTTGTGATTCTGTTCAACTTATTATGCGGAATTATTTCTCTTTCGATGAGTGATGTGGGGCCAGGATGCAACCAATGGACTGCGCCTGTCCTTCTGTGGTTGTGGGTTCCTGATGACTCTCTCTGTCCCATAAAGTGACAATCGTGCGTGCGCAATCATTTGCTTATACACATATATGTGTGAGTGGATCAAGGGCAAATTTAAACTACCCTTTTTCTTTTCTTTGTTT
>NW_910620.1:0-1108 GCF_000209065.1 Trypanosoma cruzi | reverse complement strand
CTCGGCTGATCGTTTTCGAGCGGCTGCTGCATCACACGTTGTGGTCCAAATTTTTGTTTCCAATTATGAATGGTGAGAGTCAGAGACACTCTCTGTCACTATCTGTTTGCGTGTTCATGCACTGGACACCAAACAACCCCGAATTATCCGCTGCTTGGAGGAATTTCGCGAGCTCTTGCCCACACGGGTGCTGCACTCGGCTGATCGTTTTCGAGCGGTCGCTGCATCACACGTTGTGGCCCAAATTTTTGTTTCCAATTATGAATGGTGGGAGTCAGAGACACTCTCTGTCAATATTTGTTTGCGTGTTCATGCACTGGACACCAAACAACCCTGAATTATCCGCCGCTTGGAGGAATTTCGCGAGCTCTTGCCCACACGGGTGCTGCACTCGGCTGATCGTTTTCGAGCGGTCGCTGCATCACACGTTGTGGCCCAAATTTTTGTTTCCAATTATGAATGGTGGGAGTCAGAGACACTCTCTGTCACTATCTGTTTGCGTGTTCTCACACTGAACACCAAACAACCCTGAATTATCCGCCGCTTGGAGGAATTTCGCGAGCTCTTGCCCACACGGGTGCTGCACTCGGCTGATCGTTTTCGAGCGGCTGCTGCATCACACGTTGTGGTCCAAATTTTTGTTTCCAATTGTGAATGGTGGGAGTCAGAGACACTCTCTGTCACCATCTGTTTGCGTGTTCACACACTGGACACCAAACAACCCCGAATTATCCGCCGCTTGGAGGAATTTCGCGAGCTCTTGCCCACACGGGTGCTGCACTCGGCTGATCGTTTTCGAGCGGCTGCTGCATCACACGTTGTGGTCCAAATTTTTGTTTCCAATTATGAATGGTGGGAGTCAGAGACACTCTCTGTCAATATCTGTTTGCGTGTTCTCGCACTGGACACCAAACAACCCTGAATTATCCGCCGCTTGGAGGAATTTCGCGAGCTCTTGCCCACACGGGTGCTGCACTCGGCTGATCGTTTTCGAGCGGCTGCTGCATCACACGTTGTGGCCCAAATTTTTGTTTCCAATTATGAATGGTGAGAGTCAGAGACACTCTCTGTCACTATCTGTTTGCGTGTTCATGCACTGGACACCAAA
>NW_910619.1:0-1108 GCF_000209065.1 Trypanosoma cruzi | reverse complement strand
AGGGCCAATTGCACACACACACACACACACACGCACTTGTAATTATCCGGAGGGAATCCAGTAGCCAGCAACGCTTCCCCTCATGGGGTTGTTGTTGTTGGCGCAGGGCTGACGGCATCGACCAGCGCCCGGACCGGCCGCGTATGACTGAGGCACGCAGTTGTAAACGCCATGAGGTGTGAAGGCACGTGTTACCGCAGTGCGGGTCATCAAATTCATTTGAGAAAACACGAGAAAAAACAACAAACGAAAAAAAAACTAAATGTGGAATTCCTCATGAAATTACGCCCGGCAGTAATCATTTCCTTCGCTTTCACTCTCGTTTTCTTTCTTTCTGTGTGTATGTGTGTGTCCATCACTGACACGCAATTGTACGGACCAACAGACATGTTTTTAATGTTTCATTTTTACTCATCTCAAAGCGCAAGCACTGAAAGCGCTGCGAAGTAGTCCAGTGGGGTAACGACGAAACGGTACAAAAAGAATACGGCCACACCAAAGCATATAGATATAGGCAACGCGGGGAGAGCGGGAAAGCGACTTTTGTACATCAGCAACGTTGTCAAAGTGGCCACCAGACCAAAACAAACGGCTACGGTGGACGCTGCCCATGGCATAAATGCGTATAAAGCTGCTCTAGCACTTAAAACGCTATAAAATATAAAATCACCCAGACCTAATTTGAATGGACTACGGTCCAGGGCATAATAAAGGCGAGACACAGATGTCATTTGAGAAGATGTTTTGGAATCAGCATCGTTGCTACTATTATTTTCACGTGAGCCATCCCGTGTATGCATGTCCTCGCCCGGGGGTACTCCCACACGTTCTGCTGTTTGCATCGATGGATTCGCACTTGAATTATACACAAATCCGGGGAGCGGTTCATTTCTTTTCTCTGCAATCTGAATGAGCATCTTAAGTGGCCCCCGCGGGCTTAGTACAGCAACCATATCGTATAGCGCGACAAACACAAGCATCGACCATGTGCTCCACTCTGAAAAAAACGTCATTGACCAACCCACAATGACTGACACCACCACCAGATAAAACTGCGCAAGGACGGGGTGTGCGTAGTAAAAAATAGAGACAAGCCCACAATACCAGC
>NW_910617.1:0-1107 GCF_000209065.1 Trypanosoma cruzi | reverse complement strand
TTCGTGCCGGTGTCGACGGCGCAGCCGCGCGGGTTTGGCGGTCCGTGGGGAGCGATGCTGAGCAACGCGACGTGGGTGCGCAACGCGACGAATCCGTCCACCGTCGTGGAGCTGGCTGTGCCCGTGCACCGCGGTTACTCCATTGTTGCTGACGAGACGATAGTCATTCGCTGCGACGCTGTGGCGGTGTCCGGCGGCTGCAAGGGTGTGCTGCTTGGGTCCTTCACGATCAGGTCGAACACGCTGCCCGCCGCTGCCAGCGTCCTCTCGGCGATCACCGGCGTCGTTGCGGGTGCGGCGGCTGTTGCCGTGGTGGTGTCCGGCGGGCTGGGCTCCATCCTGGAGATGCAGGCGCTCGGCGTGTTTGCGAGGATGCCATGCGCCTCGGCGCAGGAGCGTGCGAGCACCGTTGCGCTGCCGTACTTCCTGTCGGTGTTCGCTGCCCTTGACCCGCTGTGGATGGTGGTGGGCAACGCGCTGCTGGCCGCTGTGTTCGGGTGCGTGCACTACGGCGTGACGGCCGCCTTCCAGCGGTGGCGCGGCGTGGACGCGGCGAGTGCGTGGGCGGCGATGCGCTTCCCGAGCCTGACGTACGTTGTGGCGCACGCGATGCATCTAGGCATCTTCTTTGGCTCCGTGCTCGCACTGGCGATGCCCGGCGCCCGCGTGCAGCACCGCGTGATCGGTGTCGTTGGTGTGCTGTACGGTGTGGCGTTCCCTGCTGGCGTGTGCTACTTGATTGCCCGCCATTTGGGCGCGAGCTTCACGAGGTACTGGCACTTTTCGAGGAAGCCGCTGCACGAGCGCCTGCTGTACCCCGTCGGGCATTGGCACCCTGCGGCGCAGCAGCGGATGTACGGCGGCATGCTGACGAACATGAGGGGCAGCCACGTGTACTGGTGCGTGTTCCAGCTGTCGGTGCTGTGTGTGGTGTGCCTGATTGCGGCTGTGCAACCGCCCGTGGGAGGCTGCCACGTCCAGTACTTCTGCATGGCGGCTGTGCTGCTTGCGGGTGCGGGCGTGGTTGCCTTCACGAACATGATGCGCTCTGCCTTCCTCACGGTGATGCGGACTGCGAGCTTTGTGCTGCTTGCTTTGCTTTGTCTG
>NW_910616.1:0-1107 GCF_000209065.1 Trypanosoma cruzi | reverse complement strand
GCGCGGGGCCCGGCTGCTGCGCGCCACGGCCAGTCATTGTATGGTGCACCCACAGTGTTGTTCATTTTTGTTTTCTTTGGTTCTTGTCTATTAATTCTTTTCTGCCAGTGTTTATTTGATTGTCTTGTAATTACCAGCGATTGTGTGGGGTTTTGTCCATAATTTTATTTTATCTTTTTAGTTTACACCAAATTCACAGTGTTTGTTTTGTAATTCTTTCTCGTTTCTTTTGCCACTCTGTGATCCGCCACCACCAGCGGCTGCTGCGTGTATATCGCTGCGTGGAAGTGGCGGGTGTGCGGTGCTGGCCGATGGGGGGAGATGGCGCGGGGCCACGGCTGCTGCGCGCCACGGCCAGTCATTGTATGGCGCACCGACAGTGTCGTTCATTTTTGTTTTCATTGGTTCTTGTCTATTAATTCTTTTCTACCAGTGTTTATTTGATTGTCTTGTAATTACCAGCGATTTTGCAGGGGCTACGCGTGTGTGGCTTGGCTGCGGCAGAAGTGAGCGCTTGGGTGTTGGATCCCGCTGCGTGTATTTTTTTTTTTTCGTGCTGCATCAGGTGGTGTGTGCTGTCCCGAATTCCTGCCTCTCTTCTCCTGCCTGTTTTTTTCTTTCCGGTGTGGCACTGCGGTGCACGGGCGAAGTAGTCGGTTGGATCCTTTTGTGATGCGTCGCATCTCACGCTTTGCTGCGCCGTTGGTTTGTGGGGGACGAAGTTGTGCCACGACGCGTGGGGATGATGCCAGCCGCACAGAGCGCAAGGAGGACGTTGTGACGCCGTGGGGTGTTGCCGCCACGGGCCCAAGGGGTGGGGACGATGGCCGCGTCCCCGCACGATTCAGGTCGGAGCCCGTTGATGAGCCCCTTCTGCAGCGGCTGGAGGAAACATGCAACGGAGGGGGGAGCACGCGCAGGCAACCAACACCGCACAAGGGGAGGCGGGACGAATGGCATTGCACCATTTTTTCCGCCGCGGCATCGTCCTCTCCCACAGGGATTTTGGAGCCGCCCTTGACTGCGTGCGTGCGTCCTTTGCGACGGGGACACACCGCGCGTACTTGTACACTGGTCGTGGACCGAGCGCGCGGTCGATGCACATTG
>NW_910615.1:0-1107 GCF_000209065.1 Trypanosoma cruzi | reverse complement strand
TTCTCATTCCCCCCCGTATATACCATTATATATCTATATTCTTTAGTAAACTATATTTGCGTCCCATAAGAGGCTTAGAAAAATGCAATTGGATGCGGTATTTGATACGGGACACTCGGCGCCCGTTACGGATACTGCTGTGGACGCTGCCGGAAAGCGACTCGCATCGTGCGGTGAGGATGGCGTGATTCGCATCTTTGCCATAAATAACGAGTCGCCCGATAAATGGGATCTGTTGGCCGTGTTGGAGGGTCATACGGGAACCGTTGTGAGTGTTTCTTGGGCACCACCTGCGCATTATGCGTCGACGCTGCTCTCGTGCGGGGAGGACTTTCAGGTGATTCTCTGGAGTGACTTTGGTAATGCAAAAGGCTGGGCGAAGGTATACTTTACGACTCTTGCGTCCGTTCCCTGGTGCGTGGCGTGGGCACCGCATGAGTATGGGAAGATGTTCGCTGTTGGCTGTGCAAGTGGGTCAGTTATGATATTCGTTGGAAAAGATCAGCAGTGGAGCCACACGGAGTTCACAGCCCACCCGAATGGCTGCTCCTCCTTGTCGTGGGCGCCCTCGTTGCCCCCAGGCATGCTTCTTATGGCGCCACTGGAAAGCGAATTGACGGCGAGTGGAGCGCACCCGCCAGCTGGCATGCCTCTCGCCCCGCCACGAATTGTCACATGCGGAGGCGATAGAAGTGTGACCGTCTGGACTCTGTGCGGCGAAGAATGGAGACCACAAGAACTCCCGCTCGAGGTGGAGGCGTCTTGGCGAGAGGTGGCGTGGGCTCCTGGCGTGGGCATGCCTTTTACGTACATTGCAGCTGGGTCGGACGAAGGGTTTGTGGTGGTTTGGTCACAGGACGGATCGGCGCGTGGGGAATGGAACCGCATGGTACTGCCGCAGCAGGAGGATGGTGTGACAAAACTCTCTTGGTCGCTTGTCGGCACATTTCTGCTTGTGTCGTGTGCGAATGGGACGGCCAGCATGTGGCAAGAGTGTGCTTCGTCGCAGGGGTGGGAGCGGGCCTGCGAACTACTACCGTCGGGGAATTAGTTCTCTGAATCTATTTGTATGGGCGTCTTTCACTCTCTGTGAAGTAAAACCAGGGA
>NW_910614.1:0-1107 GCF_000209065.1 Trypanosoma cruzi | reverse complement strand
CTTCATTCTTCTTCACCAATAAATCCACGGAGTCCCGTACAACCGGGAAGTTCACCGCATGACAATGCCACAAGCCATAGTAAATACGCAATTGCCAGACCGCTGGAGCGGTGCATCCCAGCTGAGCAATGCACGAGGGAGCAGCACCGGGGCAGGAGGGACGGCACATTTTGAGGTCCACTACGTGCCGCGTCGAAAGGAAAAAATGGGATGCCGTGCAGAAAACAAAAGACACCCTCCTGAAAGTGTTGAGAAAGATCATACGATTCCTGATCTTCGGCGGGAATAACCAACTTAGCAATCAATCGACTTGAGCACGGAAGCTCCGCGGTGTAAATCATGTACGGACCAAAGGTTCTATACGGTTCCCAGGCCAGAGGTGAAAGACACTTCCTCAAGAGCTCGTATGCCACTTCCTGTTCTTCACCGCAGAGAAAAAGTGAACCTGCCCTCTTCACGTTTTGCAAATTGCCCTGGCTCATATCAGACCCCTCCAATAGTAGTCGACGCCAGCAATATAGCTTATTTAAAGCCATATCTTTGCTCCCCCCAATGCCCCGGAAATCATTGACATCACTCTGAGGCGGATTCGCATAACATTGTACCACTCGTGTTATGTTTAGGAAGTCAAGAAGTAGAGGCTGATACACCGGTTCCCTCCCCGAAATGTATACCTGGGAATATGACGGTTTCCACCCAGCCCCCCAGTTCCCGTCCCTCGCTTCGTCACATTGGAATGCATCAACAAGAAGTGACTGTGTTGCGCGCCGCTCCACTTCCTTCTCGCTTCCCATAACATGTCGACGCAAAATTTCTTTAAAGACTACACGATAGCGACGCACAAAGCAAAGCGCACGAGATTCCAATGGAGAAAGTGGATTCGATCGGCGGTTACTGGAGGCAGGCTCTTCTTGATACCGCAACTTTGCAACCACAACAATAAGGAAGCTTTGAAAAAATAACCGAAAAAAATCACGTATAGTGACCGGAGGACAAGGGGGAGACTGCTGTGTTTTCTCCTTCCCCTTCTCATCCTCCTTCTGCAATATTGTTCCCTGCAAAACAGGTCCAGCGGGTACGGTGACATTGTTGGCCGTGGTTTCGGAA
>NW_910613.1:0-1107 GCF_000209065.1 Trypanosoma cruzi | reverse complement strand
CCGCCCATTTCTGGAGGAGTGCTGCAGAACTTGGCGAAGATAACACGAGTCATGATGGAGACCCGGCAAGTGAGCTGCCTCTTTCCATGCACTCCCTGAATGCAGAAATGCGGGTGGAGGACGGCATGGAAGGGTGTAGCCTGCCAACACCCATGTTCAACCGCAACTTTGCTTCCTTCGGGGCCACAAACGCCTTGGATGAACCGGAGACTCTCTCCTACACCAATACAGAGATGAATTTACCAGACGATGACGAGGTGTGTGACTTTCTCGCCACATTTGGTGGTAATTGAACCGACAGGAGCGTGAAAAAACAACAAACAAACAAACAAACAAACAAAAACCAAAAGGAAAAGATAAAAAGGAGGGTGATGGCAAAAGTATATTTTGAGCTTTTTTTTTTCTCTTTACACATTTTTTTTTTTTTTATTTGATTCGTATTTATATATATATTTATTTATATAAAGTTATTTATTTATTTATACATATAGTTATATATATATATATACATACATACATACACATATATATATATATATATATATCTATACATACATTTTATACATATGTGTACGCGCGGATAGACATGCACATACAACAACAACAACAACCGCAAAAAAATTTTTTTTTTTTACCCTCCCTTCCATCCCACTTTTTCTTTTTTTGTTTTGTTTTGTTTTCCCTTGCCCATTATCTTTTTTGTTTTTTTGTTTTGTTTTATAACCTCCTTTCTTTCTCTCTCTCTCTCTCTCTCTTCTGTCTGTGTGCTGTCAGGTGGTTGCAATCAATGTATCTATGTATGTATGTACTTCTGTGTGTGTGTGCCGTTATTCTGCCAATTCCCGGTTGCCGCCTGTGCAGGTGCCATGCGCATAGCCGCAGTGGTGTTATATAAAGAGAGGAGGTGGAGGAGGAGGAGGCACTGAAGGGGGAGGGGAGGAATAAAGACATGCACACAGGGCAGAGAAGAAGAAAAAAACAGACAGACAGGGAGAAGGGGGAGTGGGCCATATATACATACATGTATATATATATGTATATGTGTGTATGTGCATGTATGTATATTTATGTATGACATCTATGAAAGTACCATTTCTATTTTTATTT
>NW_910612.1:0-1107 GCF_000209065.1 Trypanosoma cruzi | reverse complement strand
GGGAAAAAGCACACCGTGGAATCAAACACACGCCGGGACATGTTGGGCATCTGCGGCTCACTCTCTCTTCCCTCCCTCCTCCTTCCGCTGGATCCGGTCACGCGGCGACGGTTGTGTGTGCGGGGTGCCTTCACTGCAGCAACACGTGAGAGCATGTAAATATGTGTGTGTGGGCGGTGTGTGTGTGTTGTTGGTCCTTTCAGAACCTTACAATTTCACAGTAGCGATTAGCGCTTGTTTGCTTGCTTCCTAGCGTGTCTGTGCTCAAGAGGTAGAGGGAAAAGGGAAAACAAGCCAAGTAAAGAGATGAGACAGCGAGCATCGCCACTCCGCACCGGCCATCGCGGGCGTCACGGCGGGCCGTCGGTGTGTGCGGGCCAGCCCTCACGCGGTGCAACACGCCACACCCAACAGGGAATGACAGACAGACAGAGAGGCGGAGAGGGAGATGAATGGATGCCGTCAAGAGGCACTCACAATCAACATGGCCCGTGAGCATGCGGCCACTCCACGCAGGAACACAGGAGAAGAGGGTGAGGGGAAAAAAGCAAGAAGCAGCACAACACACACGGAAGAAACAAACACCAGTCTCGGGAAAAGCACCGCCACGGCCCTCGCCCCGTCCGGCAACTCCACACCAGCCCTCACACACACACACAAACACCATCGCAGTGCCGTCAGTCTGCGGAAGAAAAGATTCGGCCCTCCACACAACAAACGCACACCAAGCAAGAAATCACCCAAAGAGCCACACGCGGAAGCGGATCCTCACCCAGCCACGACGCGGCGCCACAGTCCACGCGGTCACACGGAGAGCGCACTGTTTCCTCAATAGAACTTACTCGTCGTCCATCCCTTAAAGATGCTTCTGTTAGTGATGGGCCTTCAAACACAATAGAAGAAAATGGACAATGCAGTAACGCCGTGACACCGCCAGCCACAATGATTCCCTCATACCGGGGCAATTCTCCAATTACGCCTCGTACCCACACACAATCAACATACCATATAAAGATCACCCAATGTTTTTCACCAGAAGCCAAACAACCCCGCTCCCTCCCTAATTTCTTCGGTAACCGTTATTTTCGATAGCGTTGGACAGTTCTG
>NW_910611.1:0-1107 GCF_000209065.1 Trypanosoma cruzi | reverse complement strand
AGAGGGAGGTTGAGAATGCGCTGCAGGCTATGACAATGGAGCGGGAGGTTGCAGAAAGGAAACTTCAAAAGCGCTACGAGGATGAACGTCGTCTGCTTCTTGCCGAGGTTGATCAAGAGGCTTCGGCGTACGAGCGGAAGCAGCGGGGTGACATTGTTGCACAAGAGGAAGCGAGGCTGAAGCAGAGGGAGGCTAAAATGCACGCCGCGGAGGCGACAGAGGCGCCGGCGGAGGTGAGGCAGTCGGGTCAGCAGCCGGCATCAGCACCAACCACAAGTACGCTGGGGGTTCCGTTGGGATTTTTGCATCAGCGTTTGGAGTTTGTAGAAAAGACTTACGCCGAGAAGGAGGAAAAATTACAGGCGGAATTGAATTCCATCCATGCAGACATGAGGAGACTGAGGGGCACGTGCACTCCACAAGGGCTGAGACCACCGCCAGGGCAGGCGGACGGCAATTCGATGCCGGATGTTTGCTTTACACCCGCCTTGGCGTTTAACAAGAAGGAAACAAAACATTCCTCACTCTTTGCCTCCGAGGCACTGCGTTTCTTGAGTGAACAGCAGAGAGAGTTGAGCGCGCGTCGAGGGGCTCTTTCCGCAGCCCGTGAAGAGTGGAAAAACAACTTTTTGAATGCTAGCACCTGCGCGCGTTCTTTTCTTCCCTCAGGGAAGCCTTTTCCTAAGCTCACAGAAGGAGATGCTGTGAACTCGAAGCTTCTTACACTCGTTGGCGTCTTGAGCGAGCGCCTCGAAGCTCTCACTGGCTGCATTGCAAAAATACAGACCACAACGGGGAGTGCAACGCCGCAGCGACATGAAGAGCAGCTCCGTCCCCGTTCTGACCGCCTTCATGCACGTGAAAAGATTGCGGCCAACAAGACCCATACAGGGAGCAACCAGAGGAAGGGAAGGATTCCACGTGAGCCACACTCTCACGGAAGCCCGGCAAGGCAACAAGACGCAGTTGGCCTATTGCAGAAATGGAGTCATGTTCTTCTTGAATTTGCGACCCCTTCGTTAGATCAGGATGAGCTCACTACCTCCATCCAACGCTTCGTGGTGGACCAATGACACCGAGCCCAAGTAGGGAAAATATAATTGGTGC
>NW_910610.1:0-1107 GCF_000209065.1 Trypanosoma cruzi | reverse complement strand
TTTTTTTTGACATGTTGCTCGGTGTGTGCTGACGCGTGACGAATAACAACACGCCCCAATAAGCAGAAAAGAAGTAAAACAAAATGGCGCTGAGCGGCACACCGGTAAGCCAAAAATACGCAATCACCAATAAAAAAGCCGGCGATCACCCAGCAGGCACATCAAGCGTCCTCAAAACCAACCTGGAACAGACAAAAAAAAAGAGACAATCATAGAAAACAAAGATCCCCGCCCCCAAACAGGAAAAACATTAAAGAAAACGCGATTCTTTTTTTTGTCCTTACTGCCGGGGTTGGCCGCCGCAAGAAATAAAAAATGGTAGGGCGGTGGCCCCGGACGCTAGATACGGGACGACGTGTCGAATTATCCAAGTTGCAGCGGCTGCCCCGGACGTTAGATACGGGACGACGTGTCGAATTATCCAAGTTGCAGCGGCTGCCCCGGACGTTAGATACAGCACGACGTGTCGAATTATCCAAGCTGCAGCGGTGGCCTCGGGCGTTAGATATATGACGACTTACAGTAGTAACCACGCTGCGGCTGCGCATCCTAAACACGTCTTTTTCGTTTTCCAGGGGACAACGCAAATGTGCTCGATTGTTCGAAGATCGACATTAATACTTTACGTGAAAAGGAGTCGCGCGACCGCATTTTTTTAGCTCAGTGGCAAACACGCTCACAATGTCATCCGGGGACGCGGGTTCGATTCCCGCAGAAGCCTAAGTTTTTTCCATTTTTTTTTTTTTTGAATTCTTGTTTCATATTGCTTTTTAAACTTCTGGTTTGCAGGACGGTGTGCGAGTTCTGCAATCGCACTGATTCCATCTGTTTCGTGGTTTGTGCGGCTGCGGCTGCGGTGGTGACCGCGTGAGAGTGAGTGTGAGAGAGCCATGCACCGCCCGCATACACACACTTCCTTCTCTCTCTGTGTGTGTGTCCCCTTGCATGGACTCTCGTCGTCGCCTCACCCCACGAAGCACACACAATAATGTGCCCATTGTATATATGCATGCACACCCATGCAGGCCCGTTGGTGCTCTCTTTTGCACGACACGCACCGCTGCCGTCCTGCCTGGCTGCATGGGCGGAGCACCGTAACTGTTTCTG
>NW_910609.1:0-1107 GCF_000209065.1 Trypanosoma cruzi | reverse complement strand
GTGCACATACACGCGCGCATGTTCTTCTCTCCACGTCAACGCCCGCACACCACCACAGTCTGAAGGTGACGCTGTTGAAGGCACACAAGGAAGGAAACACACCCACACAAGCAGTAATGTCTGGCTGGGCGCGTGCGCTGTTGCTCGCGGCCGTCCTGGTCGTCATGGCGTGCCTCGTCCCCGCGGCGACGGCGAGCCTGCATGCGGAGGAGACGCTGACGTCGCAATTCGCAGAATTCAAGCAGAAGCATGGCAGGGTGTACGAGAGCGCCGCGGAGGAGGCGTTCCGCCTGAGCGTGTTCAGGGAGAACCTGTTTCTTGCGAGGCTGCACGCCGCGGCAAACCCACACGCGACCTTCGGCGTCACGCCCTTCTCGGACCTCACGCGCGAGGAATTCCGGTCCCGCTACCACAACGGCGCGGCGCACTTTGCGGCGGCGCAGGAGCGCGCGAGAGTGCCGGTGAAGGTGGAGGTAGTTGGCGCGCCCGCGGCAGTGGATTGGCGTGCGAGAGGCGCCGTGACAGCCGTCAAGGACCAGGGCCAATGCGGTTCGTGCTGGGCCTTCTCCGCCATTGGCAACGTTGAGTGCCAGTGGTTTCTTGCCGGCCACCCGCTGACGAACCTGTCGGAGCAGATGCTCGTGTCGTGCGACAAAACGGACTCTGGCTGCAGTGGTGGCCTGATGAACAACGCCTTTGAGTGGATTGTGCAGGAGAATAACGGCGCCGTGTACACGGAGGACAGCTACCCTTATGCGTCGGGCGAGGGGATATCGCCGCCGTGCACGACGTCAGGCCACACGGTGGGTGCCACGATTACCGGTCACGTTGAATTACCTCAGGACGAGGCCCAAATAGCCGCATGGCTTGCAGTCAATGGCCCGGTTGCCGTTGCCGTCGACGCCAGCAGCTGGATGACCTACACGGGCGGCGTTATGACGAGCTGCGTCTCCGAGCAGCTGGATCACGGCGTTCTTCTCGTCGGCTACAATGACAGCGCCGCAGTGCCGTACTGGATCATCAAGAACTCGTGGACCACGCAGTGGGGCGAGGAAGGCTACATCCGCATTGCAAAGGGCTCGAACCAGTGCCTGTCAAGGAGGAGGC
>NW_910608.1:0-1107 GCF_000209065.1 Trypanosoma cruzi | reverse complement strand
AGTGAGGGTGTTGATTGGGTTTGTGTGCACTCTGATTCTGCTTGCTACTTTGTGCGGGCACGCAACGCTTGATGGGTGGGAAAATGGAGCGGGGCGATGCGTGGCCGCGTCTCGTCCATTGTTTACTGCACGATGGTGTGGTGCGCATTGTGGTGTTGACTCTGCGATGTGACTGCGGTCTCCTGTGCGGCAATGGCGGTGGGTGGACGAGAGTGTTGGGCCGCGGCGGGACGGTGGGATCGCGCTTTTTTCTTTCTCTGCGAGAGTGCGGAGTTATTTTTATCGCCAGTGATGGGGCAAACCGACGGACAACGTGAATAAAATAAAAAAGGGCGATAATGTGGCGGTGTTGTGGCCAATTGCACGTTGTGTTGCTGCGGGGGCGGTGGGCCTTGACTGTTTCACCGACAGGCGTTGCAGTGCGGCTGCATGGCGCACCGGCCGCCCCGCCGTGCGAGTGCCACGCCCAACGCCATTGGGACTGCGGGACGAAACAGCCGCGACTGTCCTTTGGAGCCAGCGGCACCTGCTGGCCGCAGTTGGGCGGTGCGAGTGGGATGCTTCACCGCACGGGCGTTGTGATGGCGCCTTGAAGCGGCATCTCCGGCGATGGTTCCGACGCTGCAGCTCGACATGCGGTGGGGAGTAAAGTGCGACCGCAGTGGACTCCTGACAGTCGGCTGCATAAATTACTGCTGGAGGGAAATGAACGCACCACCAACATGGGGCTGAATGATTTCCTTCGGAATTATTTTGACGGCAGGGGCGTTGAGGAATTCAGTGAGAACGTCTATCTGAAGGACCTTTTGAGTAGCCCCAATGACTTCATCCAAGACGAAGTGTTATTGAGCCCAATAAAGGCATTGCCGTCGTACCAAGAGCTGAAAAAAGAGCGTGAGGAGTTTTACGTGCTATCGGAGTCTTCACATAAGCTTAACAGAGAATATATTGTCACTCTCAGGCAATGGAGGGAGTTTAAAAGAAAGGATACGGTCACTCCTCTTGCAAGGGCACAGATAAGCACAGCCTGCTCTTATGTACTGAGAGTAGAGAGGCGGAGGGCAGAAGAAGGGGAAAGGCGAGAACGACAAGAACTGGGGATTGACG
>NW_910607.1:0-1107 GCF_000209065.1 Trypanosoma cruzi | reverse complement strand
TGTGCTGCTTGCGGTCCTGTGTACAGCGTGGTTGTGTGGTACGCGGAGGACCGCCACTGGCAGGAGCTGCGCGAGCCGCGGCGTGGTGGACTGGAGGCGCTGCTGCGCGATGACGAGGAGAGCGACGAGGAGACGCAGAAGCCACGCGACGTGACGTTGTTGTCGTACGCCACAGGCACCACCGCCAGCGTGTCGTACCGACCACCCGCACCGCTGCAGCCCATGGCCGGTGACACCCGCTCAGACACGCTGAGCCTGTTTGACCGTGCATCCAGTGCGAGCGGCAAAATTGATCACGCCCTTCTGTGACGTGCACCACGCGGAATTATTAAGTGTTTGTTGCAGGTTGATGGGGGATTGCGCAGGTCCTCGGCTGTGCTGCGCACCACAGCCATCCATCGTCAACAGCACCGATCGTGCTGATGTTTGTTGTTTCTATCGATTAGTTTCTATTTTGAGCGGGTGCTTTTAGGAGTTTCTTTTTCTTTCCACGCTGATTGTGTGGAAGGGGATTCGCTCGTCGCTACTGTTACTGCTGATTTTGTGCTGTATCGGACTGCAACTCCATGGGGTTGTGTGCGAGGAAGTCAACGCCCATTTTATGCAACGGAAGGAGGATCCGGCGAACCGCCTAGTGGAAGTAATGAATTGCGGCTTTGCCTTACCGTGGGTTTCCATGCAGGACGCATTAAATTTTGCAGGAGCAAAGCGGCGACAGAGTAGCAGCAGCGTTCAAGGTTTCCAGGAACGCCATTGAGCGGGATTGCGTATTGGGGCGCGACCGTCTTCCGTGATTCCAGCCTGTTATGTTGTGGTGAGTACACAGGGTGTTCCATGTCCCTTTAGCGGTGGAAGTGACGGACAAAACCTTCCCAGTCACGTTCCACACTTATCCTCGAGCGCACCGCCGCCATGGCTGGATTCCTCATGTGTGCACGTGGAAAGTGGGAGCCTTGGATGCCGCGGCATTGGGATTTGTTGCCCGTTACGGCCCGCACGTTTTTTGTGTGCAGGAGGTGTGATGGCCACCTTCGGCAATTTGCACATCCTTTCACGGCGCGGCCTTTGATTTACTTGGCACACCGCATTCCACCGGCAAGGGATATT
>NW_910606.1:0-1107 GCF_000209065.1 Trypanosoma cruzi | reverse complement strand
CAGAGCAGCTGTGCGCCACAAGAGAGTCAGAAGAAAGCAACGGCAGAGAGAGGCAGATAGCACACACGCACAAATTACTCATATCATCACACACAAACACACACACGCAGCCCGCGGAATGGGTGCTCTCAACCACAAAACAATGAAAAACAAAACAAAAAGCCGAAGCGTGGGACGACCAGCGCACACACTCTCATTGCTCCCGTAAAGCAAAACACACACACAGGGAGAGAGAGAGAGGTTGCCCACTCAATGCAATAAAAACAAAACAGAAACAGTTACGGTGCTCCGCCCATGCAGTCAGGCAGGACGGCAGCGGTGCGTGTCGTGCAAAAGAGAGCACCAACGGGCCTGCATGGGTGTGCATGCAATATATACAATGGGCACATTATGTGTGTGCTTCGTGGGATGAGGTGAGGGCGAGAGTCCATGCAAGGGGACACACACAGAGAGTGGGTGAAAGACGAGTGTGTGTGCGGGCGGTGCATGGCGCTCTCTCACTCACTCTCACGCGGCCACCGCCGCAGCCGCAGCCGCACACACCACGAAACTGATGGAATCAGTGCGATTGCAGAACTCGCACACCGTCCTGCAAACCAGAAGTTTAAAAAGCAATAAGAAACAAGAATTCCAAAAAAAAAAGGAAAAAAACTTAGGCTTCTTCGGGGCTCGAACCCGCACCCCGGATGAAATTGTGAGCTTGTTTTGCCACTGAGCTAAAAAAAATGTGGTCGCGCGACCCATTTTCACGTAAGGTGTTAAGTTCGATCTTCGAACAATCGAGCACATTTGCGTTGTCCCCTGGAAAACGAAAGCGACATGTTTAGGGTGCGCCGCCGCAGCGTGGATACCTCGATTCGTCGTCATATATCTCTCGTACGGGGCCGCAGCCGCAGCGTGAATACTTCGATTCGTCGTCATATATCTCTCGTACGGGGCCGTCGCCGCAGCGTGGATACATCGATTCGTTGTCATGTATCTCTCGTTCGGGGCGGACCGCCGCAACTTGGATAATTCGACACGTCGTCATGTATCTCTCGTCCGGGGCAGCCGCTGCAACTTGGATAATTCGACACGTCGTCATGTATCTCTCGTCCGGGGCCACCG
>NW_910605.1:0-1107 GCF_000209065.1 Trypanosoma cruzi | reverse complement strand
ACATATTATTTGTGCCCGACAGCTCAGGGAGGAAGCTTGCTGCTGCAGTGGAGCCGGCGACTGGGACCCACGCGCATCGACACCACCCTCACTCGTGGGGTAGAGGCTGCACTGGCCCGCCTCCGCACCGCGGTTCTGCTCAACTACGGATGGCTGCTACGGCCACTGCAGTCCGCCATCCCGAGCACATGCTGTTGGTGCAACTCGGATGCCGCACAGCAGGCACGCAATGAACCTCGCACGGAAACGCCTCCTCCTCCCGCTGGACCCACCCCGCCACGATCCGACGCCCGGCAGACTGCCCGGTGTGCGGCAAGCACTGCGGTTGCCGCGTGAGTGTCGTGACGCACATGGCCAACGTCCGTGGCATTACGCGCTCCCAGGCGCTGTGGAAAGTCAATTTCTCCTGGTGTGCCGGAGCCGCCGGGAATTCCACCGGAACCACCACCCGCCACTTGAGCGAGGACGAGGGCGAGGGACGGCACGCCGATCGCACCCCCGCCACAGAGTGCAGAGCCCAGGCCGAGGCCATTCGCTGATCGGCGCCGTGCGACCAACGAGCCGGGCTCAGAGTTGCTCTCCGGCACTTCCACATGCAGCACAGCACCGGAGCACGAAGGGGGCGTCCCCGTGAATATGACGATCTGGCTGCATCCACCCCGCTCCAGTGCACGCCCTGTGGATTCGTTGCCCAAGCGAAAGCTGGAACAACATCCCATTCACGCGCACACGCACGCTCCGGAACAGAGCCGGTGCCGGCACGAGGGACCACAGCACTCCATGGATGCTCTTACTGCGACAGGCGGGCGGGCAATGCCGGGCCCGGCCCGCCACGCCCGGCACAATCTCTCCGACGGCGGGAGTGTCACGACGCCAAAAATAGAGCCACAATGCACGCACGCCGCCAGGCTCGAAACACAGCGGGAAGAAGGCCAAACCCGCACAGCAACTTTGCCTCCGAGGGAGACTCCCTCCCCCGCGCAGGAGGCGAATGCCGGCGGGGGACGGCGCACCGCGCGCCCAAAGCAGCACACAGATCCATTCATCAACGTCGCACTGTTGCCGATTCCACGACGGCAGAGTGTCGGGCCGCCGAGAAAGTGCACC
>NW_910604.1:0-1107 GCF_000209065.1 Trypanosoma cruzi | reverse complement strand
ACCCGTTGGCGCTTAAAATATACCCGATCAGCGTTACGGAAAACGAAATTGAATTTATCCGTGCACTTTTTGCCAACGATCTCACTGCATTCAGTCGCTCCGGGGAGAGTTGTGGGGTTTGCCGTCAGGTGCCTTATTTGGTGCTTCCGTTGGCCATTGTCACGATTGGGGGTGTCGATCGCGGTATTCTTATGCCGCAGCACAGCTACAGCCTTAAGCAATTCCTTCTTGTCACGAGGACCGTGCCCGAAATTCCTGGTGAAGGAGAAGGTGAGGCAGAGTTTAAGGGGTATAACAAGGCTTTCACAAATTCGCTTCGATCTTTCCGTTCCTTTGACCCTATTCGTGATTGCAGGGTCGTCACTGCCATCGCGTTTCAGCTGGTTGTTGCTATTAGCCTCCTCAATGAGGAGTTACCACATGTGAAGAACGGTATGTTGTGCCGTGGGTTTACCCACAATGATATTCACTTAGACAATATTTTGCTGAACAGACAATCGGGCTGTGCCGCTCTGTGCGACTTTGAGCTTGTGGGACACATTTCTCAGGACGGCGAGGGGCTGCCGCCGCCTGCCATTCATCGACTACCGCCCTACTGCAGGCAATCTCCCCATGGCCTCTTCTGTCTCACAGCTGACACATGGGCTATCGGTCTTGTGGTACTGTCACTTTTGACTGGTGTCGATCCACTCTTTGATGACGACAAGCTCATGGATGACTTTGGCGACGGACCGCTTTTGCAAAGTCACACAATGTCGGAGGGGACGGTCTCTGTGCTTGACTGGGAGGAAAACATAAAGGCGCACGTGGAGGCGCTGCTGCTTCGCGATGATCCCACAGGCAAACGTTTGGAGGACGCAGCACCGCTCCTGGATATGTGCTCAAAGTGCCTTGTCAATCGCCCCGGGGTCTCGCCGAGCGTCGCTGTGGAGTTGCTGAGCCAGCCGCTCTTCAGTTCCTACGTAAACTCTCCACAGGAAGCGGAGTTCATACTGAGAGTTTGGGCAGAGAGCCGCTCGGAGGCTTTTTCGGTGAAAGATGTCCATGACGGCACCGACAGCCCATGATGTCGGAGGCCTGTGAGGCGACAAAAGAAAAACAAAAACA
>NW_910603.1:0-1107 GCF_000209065.1 Trypanosoma cruzi | reverse complement strand
GTGGCACGGGAGGAGATGAAGACTCGCCGTTCACCGGCAGTCAAGGCGGCGTTCCTCCCTCACGTGGGTCGGCATTGCAAAACAAACAGCGGCATCATAAGCGCACACGGCACACACAAGAAGGACGAATAAAGTGGTACGGTGGCGGCACCCAGACACGGGGGACAAGGGTCCACGTCAATCGTGCGGTCGGTGCCTTCCTTCTCCCACTGGGGCGCAACTCCACCAACGCCGTCGCTCGCCCACTCCCCCACCAACACAGAGCGAGGCAGCAACAGCATGAGTTGCGACACGTGCGACAAGTACGCAGCCGCAGAGTCCCACTGCTGCCGCCATGACCAAACAAGGCTGGCTGCAGGGAGCAAAAAGAAGAATAAACACCCCATCAAACGCTTCAGCATCACGTGGAGGCACCGCAAACGACACAAAAAATGCAACGCCGTGCAGTGGCCGTTTCTTCTTTTACATTGACTTTTCTCAAATGTGTCCTGTGGCCGCACGCCAGACAACATCGTCAAGTACATCCGGCCAATAAGTAAATACGTAAAAAAAAGCCCCGTCACGCAAAGAGGGAGTTTCGGCGAAGGACGTGAAACACGCACCTTTTATGCATTTTCCACGGGACAACGCGGTGGCTCAATAATCAGTTTTTGCCAAGAATCAATAAAATAACAAAGCAATAATTCCGTAAACCAGGCAATAAACAAATCAAGAAAAAAGCAACGGGCCTACCACAAGCATCGAAGTTACTCTGCATCTACGAGAGGCCTCGCGTCTTCTCGCCTTGCAGGGGCACTGTTGGAAACAGAGCCTTTACACCCCGAGGAGAAACTGCGCGAACTTTTTCGCGCAGCACAGATTCCTCACATCTGCAGTGTCCGCTCCATTTCTCTACGCTTGCCTGCAAGGCCAGGCGGCGGAGTAGACACAGAATTGTCTCTTAGCGCAGTTCACTTTGGCCGGTTTTCACGATTTCCAGTCGACACATACAGCGTGTCGTGCGGCGGCGGGCCAGTCCGTAATTCTGCATACGTCGCGGTGGTCCCATTCAAAAAAATCCGTCCCGCCCTCAATGGGATGCGGCGCCTCACTCCATGCGGTCACACG
>NW_910602.1:0-1107 GCF_000209065.1 Trypanosoma cruzi | reverse complement strand
TGACAGAGAGTGCCTCTGACTCCCACCATTCACAATCGGAAACAAAAATTTGGACCACAACGTGTGATGCAGCGGCCGCTCGAAAACGATCAGCCGAGTGCAGCACCCGTGTGGGCAAGAGCTCGCGAAATTCCTCCAGGCAGCGGATAGTTCAGGGTTGTTTGGTGTCCAGTGTGTGAACACGCAAACAGATATTGACAGAGAGTGCCTCTGACTCCCACCATTCACAATCGGAAACAAAAATTTGGACCACAACGTGTGATGCAGCAGCCGCTCGAAAACGATCAGCCGAGTGCAGCACCCGTGTGGGCAAGAGCTCGCGAAATTCCTCCAGGCAGCGGATAGTTCAGGGTTGTTTGGTGTCCAGTGTGTGAACACGCAAACAGATATCGACAGAGAGTGCCTCTGACTCCCACCATTCATAATCGGAAACAAAAATTTGGGCCACAACGTGTGATGCAGCAGCCGCTCGAAAACGATCAGCCGAGTGCAGCACCCTTGTGGGCAAGAGCTCGCGAAATTCCTCCAAGCAGCGGATAGTTCAGGGTTGTTTGGTGTCCAGTGTGTGAACACGCAAACAGATATTGACAGAGAGTGCCTCTGACTCCCACCATTCACAATTGGAAACAAAAATTTGGACCACAACGTGTGATGCAGCAGCCGCTCGAAAACGATCAGCCGAGTGCAGCACCCGTGTGGGCAAGAGCTCGCGAAATTCCTCCAAGCAGCGGATAATTCAGGGTTGTTTGGTGTCCAGTGTGTGAACACGCAAACAGATATTGACAGAGAGTGTCTCTGACTCCCACCATTCACAATAGGAAACAAAAATTTGGACCACAACGTGTGATGCAGCGGCCGCTCGAAAACGATCAGCCGAGTGCAGCACCCGTGTGGGCAAGAGCTCGCGAAATTCCTCCAAGCAGCGGATAGTTCAGGGTTGTTTGGTGTCCAGTGTGTGAACACGCAAACAGATATCGACAGAGAGTGCCTCTGACTCCACCATTCAAATTGGAAACAAATTTGGACACAACGTGTGATGCAGCAGCCCGCTCGAAACGATCAGCCGAGTGCAGCACCCCTTGTGGGCAGAGCTCGCGAAATTCCTCA
>NW_910601.1:0-1107 GCF_000209065.1 Trypanosoma cruzi | reverse complement strand
GAAGTGAGCTAAAATAATTTCTAAACTTCCAATTCTTGCGTCATCCCTAGCCTTCGCCGCGACTACCTTCTCCTTCCACAGCACCAGCTTCTCCTCCACCAGACGAATACCGTCCCCCTTTTCTTTCACAGCAACCTCACATTCCCTTTCAACTTCATTCAACCTAATTTGAATATTTCTACACGACTGCCGCGCCTCCTCGCGCTGCTGCACGGCCTCGTCCAGCTGCGAACGCAGATTCACGGTGTCCGCCCCGCTCTGCTCCCGGAGAGCCGCCAGTTCCTCGCTGGTTCGCTTCAGCTCGCGATGCACCTCCTCGCGCTGCTGCACGGCCTCGTCCAGCTGCACACGCAGATTCACGGTGTCCGCCCCGCTCTGCTCCCGGAGAGCGGCCAGTTCCTCGCTGGTTCGCTTCAGCTCGCGATGCACCTCCTCGCGCTGCTGCACGGCCTCGTCCAGCTGCGAACGCAGATTCACGGTGTCCGCCCCGCTCTGCTCCCGGAGAGCGGCCAGTTCCTCGCTGGTTCGCTTCAGCTCGCGATGCACCTCCTCGCGCTGCTGCACGGCCTCGTCCAGCTGCACACGCAGATTCACGGTGTCCGCCCCGCTCTGCTCCCGGAGAGCGGCCAGTTCCTCGCTGGTTCGCTTCAGCTCGCGATGCACCTCCTCGCGCTGCTGCACGGCCTCGTCCAGCTGCACACGCAGATTCACGGTGTCCGCCCCGCTCTGCTCCCGGAGAGCGGCCAGTTCCTCGCTGGTTCGCTTCAGCTCGCGATGCACCTCCTCGCGCTGCTGCACGGCCTCGTCCAGCTGCGAACGCAGATTCACGGTGTCCGCCCCGCTCTGCTCCCGGAGAGCCGCCAGTTCCTCGCTGGTTCGCTTCAGCTCGCGATGCACCTCCTCGCGCTGCTGCACGGCCTCGTCCAGCTGCACACGCAGATTCACGGTGTCCGCCCCGCTCTGCTCCCGGAGAGCCGCCAGTTCCTCGCTGGTTCGCTTCAGCTCGCGATGCACCTCCTCGCGCTGCTGCACGGCCTCGTCCAGCTGCACACGCAGATTCACGGTGTCCGCCCCGCTCTGCTCCCGGAGAGTCGCCAGTTCCTCGCT
>NW_910600.1:0-1107 GCF_000209065.1 Trypanosoma cruzi | reverse complement strand
CATGAAGCCCCTGAAAAGCTCATTTGGTGAGTTGAGGAATGCGTTGGGGAACCGCTGACTACAATATTGTCCTTATTTTGATGGATTTCTCTTGCGGTGGAAGGCGTAGCAATATATTGACTAATGTCTTTTTTGGCATTACTTTCCATCGGCTGCCCATCCTCATTATCTCGGTTGATTTTCTTGGCTGGTGCTGGAGAAACTAACGGGTTTTCTGTAGTAATTAGCTGAGGTGTCCCATATTTTTCCCCCCCTCTGTGGTATAGCGCCCAAACTAGTGCATAATCGTATTTAATCAGCGCTTGATTTATATCCCTTCCCAACATGGATATGGGGTGGCGAATTGAAAAATGCGCCACAAGTGATCCGACAGAAAAACAAATTCCAAAAACATCAGTCTCAGAGAGTCCCAACGCCTTTGCAGTTGAACTGCGAAAAGCCTCGTAAAGCTCGTCATAATGTTGTTCCATGAGGAAACCCCATCCAGCACCACTAAATTGCAATTTATGACGGGTTGTAGCAAAGCCATCGTTAGAATCTCGTAGTTCTTCTAATTCAAGATCCTCAATTTGTGTCACTTCTTCGCACGTTATGGAAGTCGCACTTGCCGCGTTTTCTGTGCCAATTTGATTGGCCCTATCGGCTGTAGCGGAACCAAATAAATCTTTCTTTTCCTCTCCCCATAACATATCGTTGTGCGAACACCCTGCCCTGCTTCTAAAATCCTCCATATCTTCCAACACCCACCACTTTTTAATAATAATAATATTATGAGCAATTTTTCTTGTAGCTATTTTATATAAAAAAAAAAAAAAAAAAAAAAACTCCTTTTATATACACAAAAAAGAAAAGCTTTACTTTTTCCTCAAACCCTTTTCTTCACGATTGTTGTTGTTGTTTTGTTTTTAAGTACAAAGAAAGAAAAAAAAAAATATGGCGACAATAATAATAATAATAATAACGTGGATAATCACATGCATGCACATAAAACGTTCAAAAAAAAAAAAAAAAAAAAAAAAAAAAATTCCCTTCACAAATCCTGTCCCTCTTCCAAAGAAAAACAAAGCAAAAAAAAAGATTATAGTTAAACTAAATTACAGCATCAAA
>NW_910599.1:0-1107 GCF_000209065.1 Trypanosoma cruzi | reverse complement strand
GCGTGAGCTGCGCTGGACAATGTGCCGATGGCACAGCAAAAGTGAAACAGTCTGCCCTGGGTTGTGCCATCTGTAGGAATATGGAAAACGCTTATTACTGGTGCGCCGCATGTCACTCCATTGTCTGTAGAAGATGTGTGCTTCAGTCATATAAGGGTCGGCCCACCACCGTTCTCTGCAAGTCTTGTCAGATGTCATCCCCACTGCCGGCGCCGGTGACGCTGTGCGGCAGGTGTAAAGGGGTTTTGCGAGACGAAAGCACGTGGTACTACTGCGAGGTGTGTGCGGAGCCACTGTGCAGAAATTGTCTTTCTTCTTCTTTTGAGTGCGGTGTGTTGAAGTGTCTGACGTGTTGTCCAGCCCCTGTCCGATTATTGAGTGGCAACAGGCAGATTCGAATGTTTTTAGACGACGAGCTGAAAACCCTGGTAGCTTCCATTTCTCGAACAAAATCACAAACGGCGGCAACAAGTGCAACGACGGGGGTGTCTTTTTCAAAGTATAGGCATTTACGAAATCGCGAGAAGCTGGGCGAAGGGGGCCAGGGTGCTGTGTTTAAGTGCACGACGCTGGACAATGAGGTGGTGGTTTCAAAGGAGATGACGTTTGATGACGGGGATCGAGCGGCTTTTGAGGCACGTCTTATTCAGGCCGAAAAGATGCGGATGCTTTCCCATAAGCATTTAATACGTTATTTGGATGTGATTGGTTTGGAGAACCCGTTGAAGATTTGTGTCATCATGCCGTACTACGCCGAGGGAGATCTCTTTAAATATATCAAGCGGCAGCGTGGACCCATCGAAGAGCATAAACTCTGCTCTATTATCCTCCAAATAGCATCTGCTTTACACTATCTTCATTCCCAGAGGCCGCCCCTGGCACATTGTGACATTAAACCCGACAATATACTTCTTCTTAACCGTGAGGAACAAGTTCTTCTTATGGATCTGGATCTGTGCCGTTCCTGCGATGTTCAATCGAGTGCAACGTCAAGAGTTCTTTACGAATGCCATGGGAACTCACCGACATTTGAATATCGTGCACCAGAGATGGTGAAGTCGGCGGGATCGACGGAGTCTGATATATTTAGTTTAGGTGTTGTGTCAT
>NW_910598.1:0-1107 GCF_000209065.1 Trypanosoma cruzi | reverse complement strand
AATTTCGCGAGCTCTTGCCCACACGGGTGCTGCACTCGGCTGATCGTTTTCGAGCGGCTGCTGCATCACACGTTGTGGTCTAAATTTCTGTTTCCGATTGTGAATGGTGCGAGTAAGAGACACTCTCCGTCAATGTCTGTTTGCGTGTTCATACACTGGACAGCAAACAACCCTGAATTATCCGCTGCTTGCAGGAATTTCGCGAGCTGTTGCCCACAAGGGTGCTGCACTCGGCTGATCGTTTTCGAGCGGCTGCTGCATCACACGTTGTGGTCTAAATTTCTGTTTCCGATTGTGAATGGTGCGTGTCAGAGACACTCTCTGTCAATATCTGTTTGCGTGTTCACACGCTGGACACCAAACAACCCTGAACTATCCGCTGCTTGGAGGAATTTCGCGAGCTGTTGCCCACACGGGTGCTGCACTCGGCTGATCGTTTTCGAGCGGCTGCTGCATCACACGTTGTGGTCCAAATTTTTGTTTCCAATTGTGGATGATGGGAGTCAGAGACACTCTCTGTCACTATCTGTTTGCGTGTTCACACACTGGACATCAAACAACCCTGAACTATCCGCTGCTTGGAGGAATTTCGCGAGCTCTTGCCCACACGGGTGCTGCACTCGGCTGATCGTTTTCGAGCGGCTGCTGCATCACACGTTGTGGTCCAAATTTTTGTTTCCGATTGTGAATGGTGCGAGTCAGAGACACTCTCTGTCACCACCTGTTTGCGTGTTCACACGCTGGACACCAAACAACCCTGAACTATCCGCTGCTTGGAGGAATTTCGCGAGCTCTTGCCCACACGGGTGCTGCACTCGGCTGATCGTTTTCGAGCGGCTGCTGCATCACACGTTGTGGTCCAAATTTTTGTTTCCGATTGTGAATGGTGGGAGTCAGAGACACTCTCTGTCAATATCTGTTTGCGTGTTCACACACTGGACACCAAACAACCCTGAACTATCCGCTGCTTGGAGGAATTTCGCGAGCTCTTTGCCACACGGGTGCTGCACTCGGCTGATCGTTTTCGAGCGGCTGCTGCATCACACGTTGTGGGTCCAATTTTTGTTTCCGATTGTGAATGGTGGGAGTCAGAGACACTCTCTGTCA
>NW_910597.1:0-1107 GCF_000209065.1 Trypanosoma cruzi | reverse complement strand
GTGAGTACAACATTGCTTTTTGTGGGCCTGTCGGAGAAGTTGGGGGACATGAAGGAGGTGGTGGCCTCACCAAAGGGCTGGTTGGCTTCTTATCCAGCACGTCAACTGACAGCACATGGAGAGACGAGTACCTCTGCGTGAATGCAGCCGTTCGCGGGGAGGTGACAAGTACTCCCGATGGTGGATTGACGTTCAAAGGACCCGGAGCAGGGGCGGAGCGGCCTGTTGGCGACATGGGGCCGAATCAGCCGTACCAATTTGCGGACAAGAATTTCACCCTCATGGCGACGGTGTCCGTCCGCGAGGTGCCGAAAGCAGGCAGCAGCAGCTCTATCCCTTTGACGGGTGTGAAGCCACATGACCCCGGCCACACGGTGCTCTTTTGTCTGTCGTACACGAGTGAAAATAAGTGGGAGGTAACAATCAACGGCAACACTCGGAGTTTGTCGGGGGATCGCAACCGGGTGCGGGGCAGAAAATATCAGGTGGCACTGGGAATGGATTATTATGTTAAGCATTTGGTTGTGTGCGTGGATGGATTGCTGATGTACGACAGCGAAAAAGATTATGAGGATAATGAGGACTTCTTTGGAGAACTAAAAACCCTGGCCCAGCCGGCCACCTCAACGTGGTGCCAGGGTCTAGTACTCTTTGCTAGAGAGGAAGCTAAGCGCCTGCTGCCCATCCGCTGCACGCGGAGAGGCAGGAGGCGCCGCACAAACGGGTCGGAAGGGCACCAGATGGAGCCATTTACATGTCTGCCCGCGGAGCGGTATTTCTATCCGCTGCTGAATTCCATCGGCGCTCATCAGCGCTACACATACCGTTTGCGTGCCGTATTTGACGCGCAACGACAAAAGCTACTGCTAAGCGGAGACATTGAGCAGAACCCAGGCCCCATAGCAGTACTCCAGATGAACGTTTCTTGCCTCACGCCGTCAAAACTCGCAACATTAATGGCGCAAGAAGCAGACATAATAGCCATCCAGGAGACTTGGAAGTCGTCAGAGCAGATCGCCAGCATGCACACTGGAGATTATGTGCTCCATGCACAGTCGCGCATCGGCAAGGGAGGCGGTGTGGCGGTGCTGGTGCGGAAAACTCTCC
>NW_910596.1:0-1107 GCF_000209065.1 Trypanosoma cruzi | reverse complement strand
GAAAACGATCCGCCGACTGCAGCACCCTGTGGGGCAAGATCTCGCGAAATTCCTCCAAGCAGCGGATAGTTCAGGGTTGTTTGGCGTCCAGTGTGTGAACACGCAAACAGACATTGAAAGAGAGTGTCTCTGACCACCACCATTCATAATTCGAAACAAAAACATAGACCACAGCGTGTGGTGCAGCAGCCGCTCGAAAACGATCCGCCGACTGCAGCACCCATGTGGGCAAGGTCTCGCGAAATACCTCCAAGCAGCGGATAGTTCAGGGTTGTTTGGCGTCCAGTGTGTGAACACGCAAACAGATAGTGACAGAGAGTGCCTCTGACCACCACCATTCATAATTCGAAACAAAAATTTAGACCACAGCGTGTGGTGCAGCAGCCGCTCGAAAACGATCCGCCGACTGCAGCACCCTTGTGGGCAAGATCCCGCGAAATTCCTCCAAGCAGCGGATAGTTCAGGGTTGTTTGGCGTCCAGTGTGTGAACACGCAAACAGATAGTGACAGAGAGTGCCTCTGACCACCACCATTCATAATTCGAAACAAAAACATAGACCACAGCGTGTGGTGCAGCGGCCGCTCGAAAACGATCCGCCGACTGCAGCACCCATGTGGGCAAGGTCTCGCGAAATACCTCCAAGCAGCTGATAGTTCAGGGTTGTTTGGCGTCCAGTGTGTGAACACGCAAACAGACATTGAAAGAGAGTGTCTCTGACCACCACCATTCATAATTCGAAACAAAAACATAGACCACAGCGTGTGGTGCAGCGGCCGCTCGAAAACGATCCGCCGACTGCAGCACCCTTGTGGGCAAGATCCCGCGAAATTCCTCCAAGCAGCGGATAGTTCAGGGTTGTTTGGCGTCCAGTGTGTGAACACGCAAACAGACATTGAAAGAGAGTGTCTCTGACTCCCACCATTCATAATTCGAAACAAAAATTTAGACCACAGCGTGTGGTGCAGCAGCCGCTCGAAAACGATCCGCCGACTGCAGCACCCCTGTGGGCAAGATCCCGCGAAATTCCTCCAAGCAGCGGATAGTTCAGGGTTGTTTGGTGTCCAGTGTAGAACACGCAAACAGATAGTGACAGAGAGTGCCTCTGA
>NW_910595.1:0-1107 GCF_000209065.1 Trypanosoma cruzi | reverse complement strand
TCTGGCAGAGGCGTGCCGGGAGGATACTGCGAACAGTTGCGCTTTTGTTGTTGGCTGTGGTGGCGGGGAGGGCGGAGGGGCAGACTCAACTGACAGGCCTTGGTCGCGGAAGGTTGTGAGAAATTACCGTGGCACGGCGCACGTCGTACGTCTTCCCCATCGGAGTGTCATTTGTATCGTTGACATGTTATATGTTCTCCTCTTTCTTTCTTGTTTTACCCGCATGGCCCTGTTTTTTCTCTTCTACATCCATCATCCTATAAGGCGCGCCGCCAATCCTGACAGCGGGATGTGCGTATGCAGCGTTTGTACGTGTATACATACATGGGAATGCCCATGCCTGTGGGTTCTGTGTATTCTTGTGCAAATACGGCACGCATATATTTGTATACGTGTATATTCGTGCATGTGGGTTGACATCTATGTGGATTTTGTTGTTGTTGGGCTTTTTTATTCTCATCATGATGCGTCCGCCTATTTGTTTGTTTTCTTGTTGCTTTTTCAAAATGGATTGCTTCTTTCTCCTTCTCTTCCCATGCTACTGACGGCCGGCCCCCCCGTGTTTGTGCAAGTGCGCCATGTACCACTACGATGACTATGGCGTGCTGGATACCACCGACCCACTTGGCTGGATGGATGCCCTTTTGCTTTGACCCATCGATGTCGACAGAAGTCCTCCCCAGCGGCCACTAGTCAGCAGCGGTGACGGTAGGCCTGCCCCTCACCCCGAACTCCACAGTAGAAGCGGCAGTGACGTTGCTAGCAGTAGCGATGCCTCCTGCGACTCACTCGCCCGGGAGTCCTACCACTCATGCCGCTTCCTTTCCTTACAGCTGGAGGAAGACGAGGAGCAGTCGGCGCGCAGGGCGCGTGGCGCACCCACCCTTGTGGACCGGTGGGGGAAGTTGACGCACGGTGCTGATGGTGTGCTGTTGGCGAGTTTCCTCTCCCGGGCAAATAACACGTCCCCGACGCAGACGCGGCGAAACAGCCCGGGACGAAATCGCGCGACGCTCCAGTGCTTGAACAGAGTCAACAGCACTGGCTGCATTATCGCCCGGCACTCCATCACACTGCACCCGCGGCCGGGGCTGACGGGTGGAGATG
>NW_910592.1:0-1106 GCF_000209065.1 Trypanosoma cruzi | reverse complement strand
CAAGAGCGCAAGGACCAGCATGTAGCACGCCACACCGCGCCGCACAGTCGCCATCATCATCATTCGTCGTAGAGTCGCTGGAGTCAGTCAGCTGATCTATGAGGCAGCAAAATAAAAAAGAGAGTGTCAAGAGAAGAAGGGAGTGCAGCGGATAGAGACGGCACACGGAGAGAAGGGAGGCGGCAGCCCAGCACACCGAGCTCGCAGAGCAGGAGACCGCGTCCACACACGAAGCGCACACGACGCAAGCAGACACCCACCACGGACAAGAGGAGACCCACAACCATCACCGCCTCAGCCTCCTCCAGTTCATTCTCGCCGCCCCGCATATGGCCACACACCAGCAGCCAGCACAACGCGTCCGGGCAAGCACACGCACCACCAGTCCAACGCCGAAGCAGACCCCCAGCCACCCATGACGGGGCACCCACGCCGCGCCCCACGCACACGCAGGGGAGGGGGGAGACCGCAGTGCAGTCTCTCCGTGGCCCCCATCCCCCCCTCCCCAGGGCCGCGGAGGGAGGCAGCAGCCGCACGCAGCACCGGCATCGTCGAGGGAAGCGGTGCCGCCGCAGCGTCCTAACAGTGCATCTGTGCCTATGTCTTGCTATCCGCACCCAAAGCAAAAATAAAAAAATGAAAGGCATGCCAGCACAAATCCACAAGAGGAGTTCGACAGCTGGGCCACAGACGGGGCGGTGGCTGCGGCACAGGAGCCCAACCAGCTGCGAGAGGGCCAAAGCATCAGAAAGAGGGCAAAGAAAACAGAAAGAATGAAGGCCCCACACGAAACACAAAAATCAAACAAAATAAAAACTCAAAAAATATCCTTTGTTATTTGGCCGCGTGTTTCTATCATATTTGCCCGAACAACAACAACAAAAGATTGATTGATTATATGGTCACACTCACATCCGCACATCACACTTGTGGTTCATGGTGCTCTCGGCCCCGTCTCTCATTGGACTGATCCATGAGACGCGCACTCACGAGGCCGGCACCGCGTGTGGGTAACAGAAGCAAACAGGAGGGGGAGGGTGCGTCACCCATGAGGATGTGCGTGGGGTGACAAAGCAAAAGAAAAAGAAAAAAAGAAACACACATGC
>NW_910591.1:0-1106 GCF_000209065.1 Trypanosoma cruzi | reverse complement strand
TTCTTCTTTTTTTTTTTTTTATTTCTTTCCTTTTTTGTTTTATTGCATCTGTTCCGGGGTTTTTTTTTCAAAGTTTCATTTTCCTCAGGCTGCCGCTCCAGCAGCAGCAGCAGCAGCAGCACAACCAGAAGGACGGTAACTATAAACTTACTTGTAGTTGTTGTTTTTGTTGTTGTTTTATTCAACCTCCTTTTTCGGATGGTTCTTGTTGTTCTCAAAGCAATTTGTACTGACCCCAATGCACGGGAAGAAAAGAGGCGACACGACATGAAGGGTGAAAACAATGCAAAAGCGTTCCATCCTCATCTCCTTCGTCTCCACACATACGGTTTCGAACACGGCTGTAGATATATAGGTGTGCACATATGCGTGGAGGCGTCCCATTCTTGTTCCTTATGCACTCACGTGGCACTACCGCGAAGAGCATTAAACTTCTCTAGGAGATCATCTTCGTCCTCATCTGCAGCGTTCACTTCCTCCGTGACCTGCTGAGTTTGCGGTAACTTGGCCTGGCCAACTGTCGCGCCTTGCATCTTGCCGTGCATGACCTCCTCGACCACCTTGTTCACCTCGTCATCCAGCTCGGCATTGCTAATGTCCTCATCTAGTGCGTTGTCAACTGTGTCATTTATTGTCTCCTCGATCAAACCCGCCTTCATCATCTCTTTGCTCATTGCTCGCATTGTGGCCTGCACCTCCTGCACACGCATCAGCTCGTTCATCTGTGTCATGATGGCCGCGCTCTTCTGAATATTTCCCGCCAGTTTAATTTGCGATGCCTGTTGTTGTAGATGCATGGAGACCGAATTCATTTGGGTACGGGCACAGTACAAACGCTTCACCGCATGACGTGCCCGAATGATCTCCTTAGAGAGCATGCGTACCGCCACCGTGTCCCCCTTGCGTGCGGCTGCCTTCGCCGCCTGCTTTACTTTCATCTCCTCCCGTTGAATTTTACGAATTTGTGTGTCAATCTTGCGCATCTCCGAGCTGAGGTTCCGCCGCCACAACTTCGTTTGCTCCTGGGGATCCACACGTTTAAACAGCTTATCAAGCATCGGCGTGGCTGATAAGATAAATGTGATGGTGTGACCAAGCCTTCTGTG
>NW_910590.1:0-1106 GCF_000209065.1 Trypanosoma cruzi | reverse complement strand
CCATGTTGGCGACACAAGATGTGGTGACGTACCGTCAAAATCCCCACCACGCTTGGTATTGTTTTGGATTGCATTCTCCAATGCCTTGCAAGCTTTATGCAGCCAGTAGCGGAGACGACGGGGAAGTGGCCTCTTCCTCCACTTCCCTCTGTTTCTGGTGATGCAACTGCATCTCAGATGCTTCACATTTGCGTCAGCAACGCATGTACGCTGCTTTACAATGACTTGACGGCTTTGTTGGCTTCACTGCCAGAGGGCGAACTCTTTGCCGCGGATTTTGTGAATGATCGGTGGGCCTCCAATGGCTCACGCCGGGAGGAACAGGATGAGAAGAGTGGATCCGCCACCAATGATCAGAAATTGGTTGTGGAGAAATACCACCAGCTTCGTGGGTTTACCAAAAGGTTTAATTCCATTAGTGAGAGCGTTGTGCAGCCCTTCTTCAGGTCCGTTTTGGTTCTGTTTTTGGACTCCATCTTAATGTGCGTGGATGGAACGCTCGAGCAAGAGGCGGCAGGAATAGGACAACTTCATAGTCAAATGCGGCATTTTATGTCCTGTTTTTATTACCTATTTGAACCACAAACTCCTACTCTGGATGAGCATTCTAGGAGGCTTACAGACAATCTCCTTGCGAGACTCATTGTGGCCGTCACTTTGACCTACCCGTTTACAACGAAAATGCAACAACATCTGATGAACTGCCTTCAACAAATTCCTCGTGTCGTACTGTCATTTGGACCGGCATTTGGTCATGGAACGGTTGGTCGTAGCACCATGTCACTGAAGGGGCAGATACACCAATTGACAGTGTGGTACAGCTTACCGGAAGAAGTCTCAGAGAAGCCGATTGGTGAGTGGCACACCATCCTTCTGACGCTTCCTTCTATTTTGGCTCGCTTATTACTTCTGCAACGTGTTCTTCATCCTGGAAGTAAAACCAAGAAGCCATACACCTTGATGGAAGTGACGTCAGGGGGATTTATGGAGATGGTGGAGGCCATAGTGTTGGAGCAGCTCTACACCAGTGACACTCCGCCGCGAAGCATCCGCGACGGAACTGACGGAGTCCCAAGGGTGACGAGGTTGGGGGAGGTACTGGTTGC
>NW_910589.1:0-1106 GCF_000209065.1 Trypanosoma cruzi | reverse complement strand
CACGTTTCACCTCCCGCAATACCATGTGCACCACCCACTTCGATTCATCGTCAACACCGCGGCAACGGTAGAAGCAGACGGTGATTAGCGCAACGGCAGCAATAACCGGCAGCAATACTGCAATCAAGACAACATACCAATTCTTCTGCAACCACGGAACCACTACAGCCGGTGGAAGTGTCGTAGTGCTGACGACGTACCCTTTTTGAGCCTCACAGACGACGCCAAATGAACGGTAAGGCGTTTCGGTGTGGTCTTTAGGCGCAGGATACCAATCATACCACGTTGCTTGCTCATTGTTATCCGTCGTTTTCAGACGAAGTATTAAGAACGTCTTGCCGTGATAAGGGTAGTGATAGGGCCAATAAGCCTTGTACCCGTTCATTGGCCCCACGCCAACAAGCGTATACAGTGTGCCCCTGAAAAAAGCAACACCAAGACCATCAGCCGAGGAGTCGGCAAACGCACCTTTATTCCACTTGAAGATGCAGTTTAACGTTGCCCACTTCAAACCTCGTCCACACCTTTTTTTGGGATCTGTTGTTGGGGTCGCTTCGTGGTCGGCGTCTCCGCCCAGGTACACATGGCTTGTTTTGTATTTAGGGACTGCGGTCTTTCTCAACTCACCCGCGATGGCCACATGTGCAGCAGGTGTTTGATCCGCAGAAAGGACGCCTCCACCCAAATGGCAGGCGTCATCAGAGCTAAAATAACTCACGTCACCGGCATAATTTTCAAAAAAAATCGGATTGGCGTAGTGGAAATACTTCACAATTTCAATAGCCACGTGTCCTTCCTCCACTTTTCCTGCAGCAGTAAAGGAGGGATGGCTGCCCAGGTACTGCAGCAGGAGGAACAACACCGTCCACCGGACTGCGTTCCTTGTCGCGGAGCGCGTTCGCATGCCCAAGAACTCAACTTCCATAATATTACTCGTCGTGTGGGAGAGCGTGTGAGTCCTCTATTTTCGCGTGGCAGAGGCAAAATAAAGGGAGAGACGCCACAACGGTGCAAAAAGAGTGCTTTAGGGGTGCGGAAACACCCTGTCAAACGATCAAACGTCTTGAGAGGGTCGGGCAGAATGACATGCCAGAAAAAATCCCTGT
>NW_910588.1:0-1106 GCF_000209065.1 Trypanosoma cruzi | reverse complement strand
GTTATCAGGCGGGTCTTGTGGTTCAGCCTCTGGATGTACCCAAAATAGCTGGCCAGCAAAAAGTGCCTGACGCTGGCAAGCAGGTACTTGCATAAGCTCCTGTAAGGAGAAGGCGTTAACAGTTTCTATACTTCGCCGTGTGCGTCGTTCCGAATACGGGAATGATGCGAAATCCATCAATCGTGTTGCTGTTGACGTTGTCGTCTCTGAGGATATCTTCAATGGCAATGCAAGAACGGCATCAAGCCACGCTCGGTCCACGATGTGCTGCACAAATGGCAAAGCCGTCAATAGTTTCACACTACGCATCAGTGGTCCATCGATTACAAGAACCGTCGCACGGCCAAACTCCGACCTGGGGGGATTCATTACAATGCCCAAGCGACGGAGTTTTGTCTCCTTCGCGGATGTGAGACGCAGCCCGGTAGTCACAATCTTTAATTTGCCATTTGATTCCAACTCCGCGCCACCACAAGGAGGTTGGATGAATGGCTCAACATCGCTCTTGAAGCTCACTTGCTTCCTGCACTTTGCTCGACTCCTGCTTTTGGCCACAGCAACAGGTTTCTTTGGCGGTCGCCGCGACTGAGACGGCACGCGCCTTGCCACTCGTATAATAGGGGAAAACGTCCACTGCACTTCCGCATCAAACTTTTCTACAAGTTTGGTGGCGCCATGGTGGCCGGTTGGAATCTCCTCTGATGCATCGGAGGGGATGCCATCTGCTTGAATGCGCAGCCGATAACGATTCCCCAACATGAGCTCCACGAAGCCAACACCGTTTTTAACGGAAAAAGTGTAACGATGTGATGGTAACAATCTTACCGCGTGGTAGAATGTCCCATTGGATGAGGAACAATCGACAACATCGAAGGAGTTCCAGCTGTAAATGGGACCGCTTGGTGCCGTGGCGTTATGGTCTTGAGCGAGTGGGTTCGTCATCAGGCGGAAATGCAGCCGCACCTCGCAGTGCACACGGGACACCGAGCAGCGTGACTGAGGCACATTTAAACCCCCGACTGCCGCAGGAATATCGCTGCGTCCAACTTGATACACGCAAGTAAGCCTTGCCGACGGTGGGGGTGCAGCGGCAGAGCCCCACCAGA
>NW_910587.1:0-1106 GCF_000209065.1 Trypanosoma cruzi | reverse complement strand
TGAGGGATCCAGCCATGGAATGCGGTGCGCTTGAAGATTATTGTGGAAAGTGACTGGGATGGCTTGGCCCGTCACTTCCACCGCTAAAGAGACATCAATCACCCTGTGCAATCGCCACGCCAGGGCAGCCCGAAATCACAGCAATACGTCGCGCCTCAATACATAATCTCGCTCGAAGGCGCTCCTGGAAACCTGGAGCCCTGCTACTACTCTGCCGCCGCTTTGCTTCTGAAAGCTGTAATGCCTCCTGCATGGAAACCCACGGTAAGGCAGGGCTGCAATTCATTACTTCCAGTAGGCGGTTCACTGTACCCTTTTTCTATTGCACAAAATGAGCGCTGAGTCCCTCGCACACAACTCCGTGAAATTACAGTCCGATAAAACGCAACACCAGCAGTAACAAGAGCGGCAATTCAATCCCCTTCCACACGATCATTGTGAAACGGGAGCAACTCCGGAAAGCACTCGCTCAAAATGGGATCATTTCACAAACAACGACCGACAACACGGTCGGTGCGGTTAACGATGGCTGGCTGTGGTGCGCAGCACATCCGTGGCCCTGCGTCCTCCCGCATCAACCAGCACCGCACGCCTGTCAGTTCTACGTGTTGCACATCACAGGAGGGCGCGATCACTTTTGCGGCTCGCACTGGATGCGCGGTCCAGTAGACTCAGCGCGTCTGAGCGGGTGTCACCGGACACAGACTGCAACGGCACTGCGGGTGGTCGGTACAAGGACGCGCCGGTGGTGTCTGAGGCGTACGACGATGACGCCATGTCGTACGGCTTCTGCGTCTCTTCGTCGCTCTCCTCGTCATCGCGCAGCAGCGCCTCCAGTCCACCACGCCGCGGCTCGCGCAGCTCCTGCCAGTGGCGGTCCTCCACGTACCACACAACGACGCCGTACACAGTGACCGCAAGCAGCACAGTCGTCAGCAGCAGCACAATCGCCACGTACGCCCTCGCTCCGCCGTCGCTCGGCGCAAGGTGGTTCGCCGCGCTGACCAGACACAGCAGTGCAAGGAGCACAAAGCTCGCAGTGTGCGTCACCGTCAGGAAGGCCGAGCGCATCATGTTCGTGAAGGCAACCACGCCTGCACCCGCAA
>NW_910586.1:0-1106 GCF_000209065.1 Trypanosoma cruzi | reverse complement strand
GGCTCGCGGTGAGCACTGAGGGTCCGCTCGCTATTAAAGGGGATGGCGGGCACGGTCTCGTGGAGGCGGTTGGGCTGGGCGGCATCAGCGTCACTATCTAACGATTTCTCCGTTGGCTCTTCAGCGACACACTCAGATTTCCCGAGTTACATACATAAGAAGCTCCTCATCACGTGCTGCCGCAGTGCGAGATCATTAGCGGGGAGTGCGTGGGTGATCGCACACGCAGCTGACCCCTGGCGGTGCGGAAAGACCGCCCATTCCACTTGCGCACAACACCCGCTCAACCACAATCACATAACTCAGTTTACGGCCACAGATGAGCAACAAAGGACACACCAAAGAGACCCAAGCCAAATAAAATAACAAAAATAGAGGCCTCTAACAGCTTCAAGCGCACACGCAGTACACGTCCATTGCCCTCTTCATCCACCCCGTTGTGGCAGGTCAGCAACCAAAGTATGATCCTTGTTTTTGAACCTTCGTTTTGCATTTAAATGACTCTCATTGCTCGCATATACATTTTTTTCCCTTCTTATTTGCATTCATTTCCTGGCACTCCCGCCAAACCCGTTGTTATTTCCTTTCGGAATTTTCCCTCCGGCCGCCTCAGCGCGGTGCCAGGGTCAATTGCTCCGTATTGTCGGGGGAAGCCAGGAGCCAGCAATGTTTCCCTCACGGGGTCGTCGTTGTTGGCGCGGGGCTGACGGCATCAAAACCAGCGCCCGGACCAGCTGTGTCTTGCTGGGGCACGGCACAGCACCATGAGGTCTGGGGGCACGCCTTACAGGGCACGTGCTGCCAAATCAATAAGCCATTACAACAATTCCTTGAGAGACAGACTGTGGGTCCACAAACAAAAAAAAAAGCGAAGGGAAAGGAGGAAAGAAAGGACGGGAATGCCGCACACGCGGGCGCACGGACGGGCAGCGATCCGGAACCAAAAGAGGCGGCATGTCAAGCAGGAAAATGGTAAGAGGACAAAAATGGGCCTCTCACATCATAAGAAATAAAATAAAACCCAAAAAAAAAAAAAAAAAGATGTTAAACTAAAAGAGATTCGACGTTTTTTTTTTTCTTTTCTTACCATGATTGCTCAACGGACC
>NW_910585.1:0-1106 GCF_000209065.1 Trypanosoma cruzi | reverse complement strand
AGACTGCACGGCCCAGGCCGAAGCCACTCCCATGCAGTTTCCACACGGCGTCGTACGAAAAGCAAGCCTGAATCGTACTTTATCTTAGGTATTTCCACAAGCAAGAGTTCCCCCGACAACTAGAAGGCGCTGCTAGGAATATGAGAGTCTGACGGCATCCACCCCGTTCGAATGCACGTACTGTGAATTCGGGGCTCAAGCGAAGGCGGGACCACCATCCCGCATACGAGCACACGAACGCTCCAGCACAGAGCCACGGTCGGCACCGAAGAAGGAAGCACTTCGTAAATGCCCTTGATGCGACAGGCAGGCGGGCAGTGCCGGGGGTTGACCACCCACACACGGCACAAACACCCGACAGCAAGAATGTCGGACACTAAAAATGGAGATTAAATAGCCACGCACTTCAAAGCTCGAACCTCCGCATGAAGAACATCAAACCCACACAGAAACCCCGCCTCTGCACAGGAGGAGAATGCCACCGAGAAACAGTGCACCGTGAGCCCAAAATGGCACGCACACGCATGCGTTGATGGACGTCACGCTGTCGCCGATTTGCCGACGGCAGAGAGGTCAGGCCGCCGAGAAGGCGCACGTTGCCCGGTGACGACAGCCCGATGGGATCCCCACCAGTTTAGTTTCGCCGTTTAGCGTGCGGGTGTCAGCGCCACAGCAATGCCTGACTGACCCGCTACCGCACGGCACGCCACGGGCATCGACCGGGCATTGTGAAAACCGGCCGACCGGAGCTGTGCGAAGAGGCAGGTCGGCATTTACTCCGCTGCCCGGCTCTGCAGGCGCCCAGAAAAAAGCATGGAGCAGACATTGGAGAAGTGGGGAAGCCGTGCTTCACGGAAATATTGATGTGTCTCCACTTTGAAGTGGAAGGTCTCTGCCCCAGCGGTATCTCCGCGCGGCGAGGAGGCACGAGACCCCTCGCAGATGCGGCAGGCCGTATTTTCTCCTGGCAGGCTGCCCTCCTCTCCTTTTCTCATTTATAGCGTCCATGTTTGGTTGGTTCTGTGATTTGTTGTTTTATTGATTCTTGGCGGCAACGGATCATCGAGCCACCACACTGTCCCCGGGGCGGGTGCGTAGCGGTGGTG
>NW_910584.1:0-1106 GCF_000209065.1 Trypanosoma cruzi | reverse complement strand
CTTCTCCTCCTGCATGGTGGGTGGCTGCTGGCGTTGTGTGCCTTCGTTGCGTGGATACCGTCTCGTGGTGTGTGAACTGTGCGGCTGGGCCTGCTGCCCTCTCCTCATGTTGTCTGCTCTCACTCGCTGTATCCGCTGTGCCTCGTCCCTCTCCCTCCTGTTCCATTCCTTTTCCTTCTGTACCACCGATCAGCTCACTGACACCAGCGACTCCACTACGGGTGATTGTGACTGCGATGGTGACGATGGTGACGGTGCGGCTTCGTGTGGTGTGCGCCGTGTTGGTCCTTGCGCTATTGTGCTGCTGCTGCAATTCCGTGTGCGTGACGGCGTGAGGAGGCGATAATAATGATGACAGAAGTCATCTAAACCATATGTTAGGGAAACCAGATTTTACAGGAAATGCGCTTGATTCGTTATAGACAGAGAGTGGGAGAAACTGTGAGGAAGGTTTGAGAATTCAAGTACCTTCTTTGCCAAAGGAAGCAGATACTGCCATTACTGGACACACACCAGTTCCGCCACAGCCACTACGTTTTTCTAACGATAATCCAGAGTCACCAGGTTTGGCGACGCAGTGTCGACACACATAAGGTGCGACCGGTAAGTCAGATGCACAAAATAAATAGGCGGAGGAATATCCACAAGGTGCTGAGAATCATACGGCAAAGACATCACGTCAGAAGACAAAAATGCCAAATAAGACAACGACGACCACCCGCGCACCGCCACATCTCCGCGAAATCGACGGCAGCCTCAGCAGCTCTGCGTGGGTGCGTGCCCCGCTGCTGCTCGCAGTATCCGCGCTGGCGTACACCGCTGTGGGCTGAAAGGGAGCGTGGGCTGTGCGTGCCAGCACTCAGCCACGGGGACATGTGTACGCGTCTACTGTGGTCCGATGTATGAAGTAAGAGTAATTATGATGATTGTTTTTTGCTTTGTTTGCTTCCGCTGCCCTGCTGTGTGCTCCGCGTTGCTTCCCACATCCGCCACATTGAAAGTGTCTCAGACACACTCATATGCATGCTCAGCGAGGCCTTGAGTTTGTTTTTGTTTTTAATACATTCTGATATGCAGGGTGGTGAACTTTTTCTTGCCCTTACTGA
>NW_910583.1:0-1106 GCF_000209065.1 Trypanosoma cruzi | reverse complement strand
CCTAGCGTTTTATTTTTAGGAGGCTCTTGAAGTACACAGACAAAGGCAGCTGAGAAGTCACGGCAGGAGAAAAGCAACGATGATCCTGCCGATGGGATGGAATGAAAAGGAAGTAAAAGGGCAGCACCGAAGGTAAGGTCACAGTGAAGGCAATATCTTCATTCAGCCAAATCATAATATGCTCGGCAAAGACAAAATAAAAAAAAAGAAAGGAAAAGAAATAATTTCAACCAATTAGTTCCTGCAACTGTAATGGGTTCCCGTCAGGCACCGGCCAGGCAACAGGTAGTGGCATACCTGCGAAGACCCTGTGCCGAAGCAGCTCGCTCACAGGTGGGCGCAGGTGAAAGTTAAATTGGAGCAGCGGTCTGATCATCATAATCCACATCTCCGTCTCATCTTCCGGACCAGCCAATCGCATGCGAGAAGAAAAAGATGCATCATAATTGAGCCCTAGGAGATACTCGGAAACACGGTCTGGGCACCCAGGCGGGATGCTGTCCTTTTTCAGACGACCAATGACCCTCACGGTCTCTTCTAATTGTTTCCTGACAAGCTGCGGCCGAAAGTTGCCGGCCGACTCTTCCAGTGAGAAGGCGGCGGAGCCGGTGTATATCTCAAACAGTAGACAACCCAACGCCCAGCAGTCCACCGCCTTCGACTTAATGCCGCTGAGCTGTAGAACCACCTCTGGTGGTCTGTAATTCCGCACGCAGATGTAAGAGCCACTACAGTCAGATGAAGTTGTGCTGCCGCAAAAGTGTATAACACGAATGGTCGGCTCTGGTTCCACCTCCACCAACACCACGTCAGAGGAAAGAAACTGATGGCTCACTCCACAGGCATGAAGAAAAGAAACAGCTTGGACAAGTTGGTACGCCAAGGACAGCTTCACCTCGCGGCGACGGCCTTCCTCCGTCTGAAGAAATCGGTGCAGTGTGATATGACGCTCCGATAATGGATATGAGAGAAGAATAAGAAGAGGCGATGCCCAAGCTTCTTCCTTCATATCTTTCTGTAAATTTCCCTCACCGTACATACGCACAACAGGACGGCCAATGTAGGGACATTCACACCGTCGAAGAAAGGAGAGAACACTTGCAATA
>NW_910582.1:0-1106 GCF_000209065.1 Trypanosoma cruzi | reverse complement strand
CTTCGGCTTTTTTGTTTTGTTTTCCTTTTTGATTTTGTGGTTGAGTGCACCCATTCCGCGGCTGCGTGTGTGTGTGTGTGATGATATGAGTAATTTGCGTGTGTGCTATCTGCCTCTCTCTGCCGTTGCTTTCTTCAGACTCTCTTGTGGCGCACAGCTGCTCTGCAAGTATAGGCGCTGCCAAACACACAAGCACATGCACACACACATGCCGTGCTTAAAACGCTGAGAATGCACGCACGCACAGGATTGTGGCTGCCGAGGCCCTCGCGAGGGGGAAAAAACCTGCATTTTTTTTTTTTGACATGTTGCTCGGTGTGTGCTGACGCGTGACGAATAACAACACGCCCCAATAAGCAGAAAAGAAGTAAAACAAAATGGCGCTGAGCGGCACACCGGTAAGCCAAAAATACGCAATCACCAATAAAAAAGCCGGCGATCACCCAGCAGGCACATCAAGCGTCCTCAAAACCAACCTGGAACAGACAAAAAAAAAGAGGCAATCATAGAAAACAAAGATCCCCGCCCCCAAACAGGAAAAACATTAAAGAAAACGCGATTCTTTTTTTTGTCCTTACTGCCGGGGTTGGCCGCCGCAAGAAATAAAAAATGGTAGGGCGGTGGCCCCGGACGCTAGATACGGGACGACGTGTCGAATTATCCAAGTTGCAGCGGCTGCCCCGGACGTTAGATACAGCACGACGTGTCGAATTATCCAAGTTGCAGCGGTGGCCTCGGGCGTTAGATATATGACGACTTACAGTAGTAACCACGCTGCGGCTGCGCATCCTAAACATGTCTTTTTCGTTTTCCAGGGAACAACGCAAATGTGCTCGATTGTTCGAAGATCGACATTAATACTTTACGTGAAAAGGAGTCGCGCGACCGCATTTTTTTAGCTCAGTGGCAAACACGCTCACAATGTCATCCGGGGACGCGGGTTCGATTCCCGCAGAAGCCTAAGTTTTTTCCATTTTTTTTTTTTTTGAATTCTTGTTTCATATTGCTTTTTAAACTTCTGGTTTGCAGGACGGTGTGCGAGTTCTGCAATCGCACTGATTCCATCTGTTTCGTGGTTTGTGCGGCTGCGGCTGCGGTGGTGGCCG
>NW_910581.1:0-1106 GCF_000209065.1 Trypanosoma cruzi | reverse complement strand
GTGTCTCTGACCACCACCATTCATAATTCGAAACAAAAATTTAGACCACAACGTGCGGTGCAGCGGCCGCTCGAAAACGATCCGGCGAGTGCAGCACCCCTGTGGGCAAGAGCTCGCGAAATTCCTCCAAGCAGCGGATAGTTCCGGGTTGTTTGGCGTCCAGTGTGGGAACACGCAAACAAACATTGAAAGAGAGTGCCTCTGACCACCACCATTCATAATTCGAAACAAAAACATAGACCACAACGTGTGGTGCAGCAGCCGCTCGAAAACGATCCGCCGAGTGCAGCACCCCTGTGGGCAAGATCTCGCGACATTCCTCCAAGCAGCGGATAGTTCAGGGTTGTTTGGCGTCCAGTGTGGGAACACGCAAACAGACATTGAAAGAGAGTGCCTCTGACCACCACCATTCATAATTCGAAACAAAAATTTAGACCACAACGTGCGGTGCAGCAGCCGCTCGAAAACGATCCGCCGACTGCAGCACCCCTGTGGGCAAGAGCTCGCGAAATTCCTCCAAGCAGCGGATAGTTCCGGGTTGTTTGGCGTCCAGTGTGGGAACACGCAAACAAACATTGAAAGAGAGTGCCTCTGACCACCACCATTCATAATTCGAAACAAAAACATAGACCACAACGTGTGGTACAGCAGCCGCTCGAAAACGATCCGCCGAGTGCAGCACCCCTGTGGGCAAGAGCTCGCGAAATTCCTCCAAGCAGCGGATAGTTCCGGGTTGTTTGGTGTCCAGTGTGTGAACACGCAAACAGACATTGAAAGAGAGTGTCTCTGACCACCACCATTCATAATTCGAAACAAAAATTTAGACCACAACGTGTGGTGCAGCAGCCGCTCGAAAACGATCCGCCGACTGCAGCACCCCTGTGGGCAAGAGCTCGCGAAATTCCTCCAAGCAGCGGATAGTTCCGGGTTGTTTGGCGTCCAGTGTGGGAACACGCCAACAGACATTGAAAGAGAGTGCCTCTGACCACACCATTCATAATTCGAAAACAAACATAGACCACAGCGTGTGGTGCAGCAGCCGCTCGAAAACGATCCGCCGACTGCAGCACCCTTGGGGGGCAGGATCTCGCGAAATTTCCTCAAGC
>NW_910580.1:0-1106 GCF_000209065.1 Trypanosoma cruzi | reverse complement strand
CGCGCGGACCGCAGCTCGAGTCCGTTTTCGCGCCTCCCGCGGTGGTGCCGCTGCAGATGGCCCCGACGAGGTCCAGCACCAGGCTTGTGACCGCTGGCTCGCCCGCCACATCTGACGCACAGGCCTTTCGCCACACCCAGAAGAAAACGCCGCGAAGGATGGACAGGCGGCTTCGTGGAACTCGGCGTCAAGCTGGGAGCAGCGGCGATGCTGTACCTGAATGGAACGCCGATCAACATTGCCGGGGGCCGGCGCAGAACGGATACCACGCAGCCGCAGAGCCTAATGCATCGCCCAACACCTTGGTACAAGAAAGCCATTGAGCAGCATCCGGCGGACAGGCAGTGCGCCGTGTATTGTGTCAACCTTCACAGGCTCACGCTCTCTCCTGACTGCACTCCAGAAACGGGTCCTCTCACGGCATCTGTCCCGATACATCGTTGACTCTGGACACTCCTGCTCCGCCCGCCGCGCCGAGGAGCGCGCACACGGACGCAGCTTGTCGTTGGCCACTGCGGCGTGTCCAGGAACGGAGCTTGTAGTGCGAAATCCGAGGCGGCATCCGACCTCGCACAGCTCACAGACAGATGGATCACCGACATGGTCGCACTGTCCAAACATATTATTTGTGCCCGACAGCCCAGGGAGGAAGCTTGCTGCTCCACTACGGCAGGCGACTGGGACCCACGCGCATCGACACCGCCCTCACTCGTGAGGTAGAGGCCGCACCGGCCCGCCTCCGCACCAGGGTTCTGCACAAATAAGGATGGCTGCTACGGCCACTGCAGCCCGCCATCCCGAGCACATGCTGTTGGTGCAACTCGGATGCCGCACAGCAGGCACGCAATGAACCTCGCACGGAAACGCCTCCTCCTCCCGCTGGACCCCACCCCGCCATGATCCGACGGCCGGCAGACTGCCCGGTGTGCGGCAAGCACTGCAGTTGCCGCGCCAGCGTCGTGACGCACATGGCCAACTTCCGTGGCATTACGCGCTCCCAGGCGCTGTGGAAAGTCAATTCCTCCTGGTGAGCCGGAGCCGCCGGGAATTCCACCGGAACCACCGCCCGCCACTTGAGCGAGGACGAGGGCGAGGGACGGCACGCT
>NW_910579.1:0-1106 GCF_000209065.1 Trypanosoma cruzi | reverse complement strand
AATGGTGGAGTCAGAGGCACTCTCTGTCAATATCTGTTTGCGTGTTCATACACTGGACACCAAACAACCCTGAATTATCCGCTGCTTGGAGGAATTTCGCGAGCTCTTGCCCACACGGGTGCTGCACTCGGCTGATCGTTTTCGAGCGGCCGCTGCATCACACGTTGTGGTCCAAATTTTTGTTTCCGATTGTGAATGGTGGGAGTCAGAGACACTCTCTGTCAATATCTGTTTGCGTGTTCATACACTGGACACCAAACAACCCTGAATTATCCGCTGCTTGGAGGAATTTCGCGAGCTCTTGCCCACACGGGTGCTGCACTCGGCTGATCGTTTTCGAGCGGCTGCTGCATCACACGTTGTGGTCTGAATTTTTGTTTCCGATTGTGAATGGTGGGAGTCAGAGACACTCTCTGTCAATATCTGTTTGCGTGTTCACACACTGGACACCAAACAACCCTGAATTATCCGCTGCTTGGAGGAATTTCGCGAGCTCTTGCCCACACGGGTGCTGCACTCGGCTGATCGTTTTCGAGCGGTCGCTGCATCACACGTTGTGGCCCAAATTTTTGTTTCCAATTGTGAATGGTGGGAGTCAGAGGCACTCTCTGTCAATATCTGTTTGCGTGTTCATACACTGGACACCAAACAACCCTGAACTATCCGCTGCTTGGAGGAATTTCGCGAGCTCTTGCCCACAAGGGTGCTGCACTCGGATGATCGTTTTCGAGCGGCCGCTGCATCACACGTTGTGGCCCAAATTTTTGTTTCCAATTGTGAATGGTGGGAGTCAGAGGCACTCTCTGTCAATATCTGTTTGCGTGTTCACACGCTGGACACCAAACAACCCTGAACTATCCGCTGCTTGGAGGAATTTCGCGAGCTCTTGCCCACACGGGTGCTGCACTCGGCTGATCGTTTTCGAGCGGCCGCTGCATCACACGTTGTGGTCCAAATTTTTGTTTCCGATTGTGAATGGTGGGAGTCAGAGACACTCTCTGTCAATATCTGTTTGCGTGTTCATACACTGGACACCAAACAACCCTGAATTATCCGCTGCTTGGAGGAATTTCGCGAGCTCTTGCCCACACGGGTGCTGCACTCGG
>NW_910578.1:0-1106 GCF_000209065.1 Trypanosoma cruzi | reverse complement strand
GAGAGGGCGCCCTTCGATAAGTAAAAAATAATAGCAAAAAAAGTAAGAAAATAAAAAAAAAAAAGCTGCAAAGATAATTTCTCCTCACAGACAACATCTGCGTCCGCGCATGCAACCGGAGCCGTTGGCACGAGAATTGTGCAGAAGAAGAAAAGGAGGAGGAGACGCCTAATCGCTAAAGAACTCCAGTGCATCCTCATCGGCGTCATCGGCCTTTGCGTCACCCGCAGCCATCGCAGTAGGGGAAGCTTGCACATTCAAAGAGGCCACAGTCGGTGGTGTCACAAACGCCACTTTCCAGACGCCGGTGTCCTCTTCACGGTACAGAAGATGACATGCGTCTCCCTCCATCTCAACCAGCGCATCGTCCAGAAGAACAACGTTTGTCATGGGAACTAAACGCAACAAACAAACAGAAAGCAGCAATAAAAGAAGGAAAGACAATCAAAGTGCATCATCCGGTTCCTCAATGCCAATTGCGTGTTCCAAGCGTGCAAGTCAGACAATTTTCAAGTATAAAAACAAAACGGGCGGGCAAACGGGTGGTACGGCAACACAGAGTGACAGCGTCACCCTTTATCTACACCACGGCCGCCAATCCGCACCTTTTTTTGATATTCCATTGATGTCATCATTTCTACCTTCTTTGCCACTCGATACGCGACGCACACCCTCCTAAAAAAGCAGAAAAGGATTTGGCTGGCTAGATATTATAAATCAAATTGAAAAACATTTTCTTAGACACAAATATACCGGCGGCAGCGGTTTAAATCCAAAGAAGAGAGAACGCTGGGAGTTGCCTGCAGCAGTGACGCCTACATCATCGTGCAGAGACCGCCACACTTGCCTTTCTCCTTTCTCTTTTCCGTCTTCTGCTGCAGCTTTGATGCAGAAGCAGACGCGGCAGCCTTCTTTTCGTTCTTGTTCACAGCCGCATCTGCAGCCACCGCTGTAGCCGTGGGCGCAGCCACCGCTGCCTCTCCTGTACCGATGATAGTTGCCATTAGTGAACCCGCCGACAACTCCGTGAATGGAATACCCTCTCCCTGGAGGTATGCCACTGTTGCGGCTTTCAGTAATTGCTTTCTCCCAGGCGCAGAGTGGTG
>NW_910577.1:0-1106 GCF_000209065.1 Trypanosoma cruzi | reverse complement strand
TGTCATATCTCTTTGCGTGTTCACACACTGGACACCAAACAACCCTAACTATCCGCTGCTTGGAGGAATTTCGCGAGCTCTTGCCCACACGGGTGCTGCACTCGGCTGATCGTTTTCGAGCGGCCGCTGCATCACACGTTGTGGTCCAAATTTTTGTTTCCGATTGTGAATGGTGGGAGTCAGAGGCACTCTCTGTCAATATCTGTTTGCGTGTTCACACACTGGACACCAAACAACCCTTAACTATCCGCTGCTTGGAGGAATTTCGCGAGGTGTTGCCCACACGGGTGCTGCACTCGGCTGATCTTTTTCGAGCGGCCGCTGCATCACACGGTTGTGGTCCAAGTTTTTGTTTCCGATTGTGAATGGTGGGAGTCAGAGACACTCTCTGTCAATATCTGTTTGCGTGTTCACACACTGGACACCAAACAACCCTGAACTATCCGCTGCTTGGAGGAATTTCGCGAGCTCTTGCCCACACGGGTGCTGCACTCGGCTGATCGTTTTCGAGCGGCTGCTGCATCACACGTTGTGGTCCAAATTTTTGTTTCCGATTGTGAATGGTGGGAGTCAGAGGCAGTCTCTGTCAATATCTGTTTGCGTGTTCACACACTGGACACCAAACAACCCTGAACTATCCGCTGCTTGGAGGAATTTCGCGAGCTCTTGCCCACACGGGTGCTGCACTCGGCTGATCGTTTTCGAGCGGCTGCTGCATCACACGTTGTGGTCCAAATTTTTGTTTCCGATTGTGAATGGTGGGAGTCAGAGACACTCTCTGTCAATATCTGTTTGCGTGTTCACACACTGGACACCAAACAACCCTGAACTATCCGCTGCTTGGAGGAATTTCGCGAGCTCTTGCCCACACGGGTGCTGCACTCGGCTGATCGTTTTCGAGCGGCTGCTGCATCACACGTTGTGGTCCAAATTTTTGTTTCCGATTGTGAATGGTGGGAGTCAGAGACACTCTCTGTCAATATCTGTTTGCGTGTTCACACACTGGACACCAAACAACCCTGAACTATCCGCTGCTTGGAGGAATTTCGCGAGCTCTTGCCCACACGGGTGCTGCACTCGGCTGATCGTTTTCGAGCGGTCGCTGC
>NW_910576.1:0-1106 GCF_000209065.1 Trypanosoma cruzi | reverse complement strand
CAGACTGGAGGAGTACGGCAGAGAAAAGTCTGCGCTGGAGAGCCGCTCCAGTGAGAGTGTTGACGCCTTGGCTGCCATGGAGCGCCAGCTACAGGAGCGTGATGATGCCCTGGCTGCGCTGAGGGACAGACTGGAGGAGCACGGCAGAGAAAAGTCTGCGCTGGAGAGCCGCTCCAGTGAGAGTGTTGACGCCTTGGCTGCCATGGAGCGCCAGCTACAGGAGCGTGATGATGCCCTGGCTGCGCTGAGGGACAGACTGGAGGAGTACGGCAGAGAAAAGTCTGCGCTGGAGAGCCGCTCCAGTGAGAGTGTTGACGCCTTGGCTGCCATGGAGCGCCAGCTACAGGAGCGTGATGATGCCCTGGCTGCGCTGAGGGACAGACTGGAGGAGTACGGCAGAGAAAAGTCTGCGCTGGAGAGCCGCTCCAGTGAGAGTGTTGACGTCGTCGTTACGCTCGAGCGCCAGCTACAGGAGCGTGATGATGCCCTGGCTGCGCTGAGGGACAGACTGGAGGAGTACGGCAGAGAAAAGTCTGCGCTGGAGAGCCGCTCCAGTGAGAGTGTTGACGCCTTGGCTGCCATGGAGCGCCAGCTAAAGGAGCGTGATGATGCCCTGGCTGCGCTGAGGGACAGACTGGAGGAGTACGGCAGAGAAAAGTCTGCGCTGGAGAGCCGCTCCAGTGAGAGTGTTGACGCCTTGGCTGCCATGGAGCGCCAGCTAAAGGAGCGTGATGATGCCCTGGCTGCGCTGAGGGACAGGCTGGAGGAGTACGGCAGAGAAAAGTCTGCGCTGGAGAGCCGCTCCAGTGAGAGTGTTGACGCCTTGGCTGCCATGGAGCGCCAGCTACAGGAGCGTGATGATGCCCTGGCTGCGCTGAGGGACAGACTGGAGGAGTACGGCAGAGAAAAGTCTGCGCTGGAGAGCCGCTCCAGTGAGAGTGTTGACGCCTTGGCTGCCATGGAGCGCCAGCTACAGGAGCGTGATGATGCCCTGGCTGCGCTGAGGGACAGACTGGAGGAGTACGGCAGAGAAAAGTCTGCGCTGGAGAGCCGCTCCAGTGAGAGTGTTGACGCCTTGGCTGCCATGGAGCGCCAGCTAAAGGAGC
>NW_910575.1:0-1106 GCF_000209065.1 Trypanosoma cruzi | reverse complement strand
TGGGCAAGATCTCGCGACATTCCTCCAAGCAGCGGATAGTTCCGGGTTGTTTGGCGTTCAGTGTGTGAACACGCAAACAGACATTGAAAGAGAGTGTCTCTGACCACCACCATTCATAATTCGAAACAAAAACATAGACCACAGCGTGTGGTGCAGCAGCCGCTCGAAAACGATTATCCGACTGCAGCACCCTTGTGGGCAAGATCTCGCGAAATTCCTCCAAGCAGCGGATAGTTCCGGGTTGTTTGGCGTTCAGTGTGTGAACACGCAAACAGACATTGAATGAGAGTGTCTCTGACCACCACCATTCATAATTCGAAACAAAAACATAGACCACAGCGTGTGGTGCAGCAGCCGCTCGAAAACGATTATCCGAGTGCAGCACCGTTGTGGGCAAGATCTCGCGAAATTCCTCCAAGCAGCGGATAGTTCCGGGTTGTTTGGCGTTCAGTGTGTGAACACGCAAACAGACATTGAAAGAGAGTGTCTCTGACCACCACCATTCATAATTCGAAACAAAAATTTAGACCGCAGCGTGTGGTGCAGCAGCCGCTCGAAAACGATTATCCGACTGCAGCACCCTTGTGGGCAAGATCTCGCGAAATTCCTCCAAGCAGCGGATAGTTCCGGGTTGTTTGGCGTTCAGTGTGTGAACACGCAAACAGACATTGAATGAGAGTGTCTCTGACCACCACCATTCATAATTCGAAACAAAAACATAGACCACAGCGTGTGGTGCAGCAGCCGCTCGAAAACGATTATCCGAGTGCAGCACCCCTGTGGGCAAGAGCTCGCGAAATTCCTCCAAGCAGCGGATAGTTCCGGGTTGTTTGGCGTTCAGTGTGTGAACACGCAAACAGACATTGAATGAGAGTGTCTCTGACCACCACCATTCATAATTCGAAACAAAAATTTAGACCACAGCGTGTGGTGCAGCAGCCGCTCGAAAACGATTATCCGAGTGCAGCACCCATGTGGGCAAGATCTCGCGACATTCCTCCCAGCAGCGGATAGTTCCGGGTTGTTTGGCGTTCAGTGTGTGAACACGCAAACAGACATTGAAAGAGAGTGTCTCTGACCACCACCATTCATAATTCGGAAACAAA
>NW_910574.1:0-1105 GCF_000209065.1 Trypanosoma cruzi | reverse complement strand
AAAAGAGGGACGTGCATGATGCTGCTGCATTGCACCGCGTCCTCTCTCGTTCTTCCTACACCGTACCAGCCAACAACGACGAGCTCAGCAAATACTTCCGCGAGGCGTTCCTTCCTGCGTCTGACCGCCCGCCAGTTCACACTCCGCGCCGCGGTGTTACCCGTCTCGTAGCCGACGACCTCAAAAGACACAATTCCTGTTCCGCCGTCGACCGTCGGGCGGCCAGAGGGACGCCGGGGCGGTCGCGGCCGCAGGCATGCCGGCAGTGACGGCACCACAGCCCGCTGCCACACCGGCCAACGACCCGCTGCCGCCACAACTGCAGGTCAGCAGCCCGCTGGTCGTGCGCCCCACGCTGCTGGCATCCTTACTGCTTCGGTGGCCTTGTTCTACGGACAGTTACGTGCTGGGGGAAAGTGGAGAGGTGTGTGCGGGCAGCAGTTGCCACTGGCAGCAGAGCTCAGCAGCACAGAGAAAAAGAAGCACCAACGCAACCAGCAAACAAAATCCGTCGACGGGTGTGGGTGTCAAAACAATCAAACAAATTCGTAAGAAGTAACATTTTTATTTGCCCACCACCGTCGCAGTGCCATGCGCAGAGTGTGTGCAGGCTGGACAGTGGCCGGTCAATATATTGTTGTACAACAAGAATGGGGCAACAGGGCACTGCCCCCAAAACAAGGCTGGGGAATGGGGAGAAAATGCACCCATAATATAATAACAAAACAAAATCACTCATGAATCATCACCTTACAGCGAAATGGACAAAAAAGAAGTAGTCACACCATCGTTCGATTTCTCCCGCCGACGTCCATAGCAGTTCAGTGCACGGGGGAGAGAAAAACACAGACAGTACAACATGTAGCTCTGGCCGTGCACTGCAACTGAACTGATGCCGGAAAATAATAAAACACACGTGAAAGGGAAAAAAACAAAAGACGAAAAAAGAAAAGACCAAACAAACAAAAAAGACAGAGGGGATGCTATTAGAGCATGATGAGGGTCATGCGGCCCCAAGTGCGACCCGGCGAAAAGCAGCTCGCATCGTCAACGGCATCCGGGTCGCGGACGGAGGGCGGGGGCCTGTGCCCCCTCACTTCAGCAC
>NW_910573.1:0-1105 GCF_000209065.1 Trypanosoma cruzi | reverse complement strand
GCGGTGTGTGTGCTGTTGGTCCTTTCCTGCCCTCGAATTTCACAGTAGCAATTCGCGTTTTGTTGCTTTCTTTCCTAGCGTGTTTGTGTTCAAGAGGTGGAGAGTACAGAAGCAACAGCGGTAATACATCAGACACGTCAGCGGGGGTTAGGGCAGAGCAGAACTCCTACACAGAAGGCAGCACAATAAACAATCCGGAAGGGACAACACGGAAAACCATCGCATACAGAAAACAGCAACAGCAACAACACGGCAAGTCACGGCGGAAACCAACACTCACGCACACATGAACGCGGAATTCCATCATTCGGCGACGCCATTCAAAGTCCTGCCGAAACAGTCCGCAAGTGATACAGTGATCGGTCACACGCTCCCAGTGGAATGCCGCGGCAAGGACGCGGTCACAAAAGGAAGTATCTGCACAAACGTGGGCAGCACCAATTCACAGCACCGCCGCACGACACACGCTCTCTCGGTCCATCCCACGCCCCGCCTCAAAAGGCCGCGGCAAGCACCAATCAACAAAATAATGAGGCGGCGGAAACAAATTCCCTGCAGGCCCTTCAGGGCTCCACAGCAACGCCACCAACAGGAGCGTGCAGCCCTCTGCTTGCAGCAGTGCAGGCCTCTTTGCTCCCGGCCTCTCGGGGCGTTGAACACCTCCCCGACCATCTCGCGCCCACAAAAAAAGCCGCACGCAGATGCCATTCATTTTCTCCGCAAATGGTGTTGCCACGCTGAATCATGTGCAAATAATCCACAACACGTCACCCAAAGTTTATTTCCATTGCCACAAAAGAAAAAGACAAATGTGCTTTGAAAAGTCAACATAAATACCACTCCGCCCTACTCACTGCGCATTGCTCCGCACAGGATCGTTGTTACTCGCCCTCTGCTCTTCGCCCATCCCATTCCTGCCTGCCAGGACGTACATCACAGTCGCAATCCCTCCCAAGAAAGACCTTACCACATGCTGGCAAAAGCCACATTTTTCCCTCTGCATCCCGGTCTCCCGCCCACAGGAGGGCGAACAGGGGGATTGCGTGCATGTGCGTGTGGATGGCCATGTGCAAAACTCATGAAATTCAAAGAAATACGGCACGCA
>NW_910572.1:0-1105 GCF_000209065.1 Trypanosoma cruzi | reverse complement strand
AATCTCACACTTCTACATTGGAGGGGATGGAGGCAGCGCAGGGAGGAAAGAAGGCGTGCCTGTGACCGCGACGAATGTCCTGCTGTACAACCGCCCGTTGGATGACAATGAGATCCGCGTCCTCAACGCAAACAAAATTTCTATTCCAAAGCTGACGGATCTGAGAACAGTGGCGGCAGGAGCAACGGGTGTCGGTACCGCTCGCCACTTTGGGGCAAATGGTGATGGCAGCGCTGTTTGTGGAGGCGGACTGCTGCCGCTGTTCCTTCTGCTGGGACTGTGGGGGATTGCCGCTTCTTGAGGAGTGTGTGGCCTCGGCGTGGAACACCTCAGCACCGAATTACTTCCCCATGGGAACAAATTTCACTCATAAATCTTTTTTTTTGCGTATTTTAAATTTATTTTCCTGTTTGCTTCTTTTTGGCTGATTTTACTTTTTTTTTTTTTTAGTTTTGCGTTTTTTTATTATCTCCCATCCCGCCATCCCTTTTTTTTTGCTTTTGGGGGCAATCACTGTGGACGGTTTTTTTTTCTACTCTTCCCTCTTTAATTGTTTCTTGCTGCACTCTTCCTGTGAGGGGTGCCGTGTGTTTCCCGCCCAACTGCTCCACTCGCACACCCACCGACACGCTCATGACGACGGCCCTGTGCGCCTCGCCTGCTGCACGCATGAGGAGGGGCCGCGACGAACGGCGCGCTGAGGGAGCCGTGACGTGTGGGCGTGCGACGAGGGCCTGTGGGGCGGAGCACACATTTCTTCCCCCTTGTTTTGTTTTCTTGCGGCCAGGGCGGGCAGACACCCGCAGCGCCGCACACACAGCCACACCCTGCCGCTCTTTAAAAAAGGGATTTTTTTCTGCTTTGCGTGTGCATTTTACGCGCCGGCATTTCTTTTGAGGTCGGTCTTGTGAGCATTTCTTTTCCCCCGATGTTTTTTTCTTTTGCTGCGCTCACTCTCCCGATGGAGTGACGCGACTGCCGTCATGTCTGCGTGCTTCTCTCAGTCCACACACACACGAGTGACTGTGCTCTGCGGGCCGCACTCACGCGCCGATGGGAGGGCTGAGGGGAGCAGCAACACGCAGATGACCCCGTGAAATATAAA
>NW_910571.1:0-1105 GCF_000209065.1 Trypanosoma cruzi | reverse complement strand
CAGCGAGAAGACCTCATCCGCACCCTCGTAAAAAATACATAAAAAAATATAAAAAAGAATGACACAAACAAATAAACTGTTGTTAATTAGCCACAAATAAGACGCTCGAGGAAGTTGTCACAAAAAACAAAGAAAAAAAACAATGAATCCTGACAAGTCACAATTACACATGAAGGCAACACAAACACTTTACACAAATGCCCAATTGAGCCTGGCCTTGTGCCGCACAACTATGGCCTTAAATATAATCACATGGCTGAAAAAAAAATAAACCAGCGCCACACCGTGACCCTCGCGGTGATGGCGGAAATTGCCGCGCCGTCTGACCCTCCCGTACGGCCTAGCCTCACATCTGCCAGTTTGCTCACTGCGCCGCGCAACATCGTCATTAGTCTTATTCGAAACCTCCATCAGTGCTGTGCCACCGGCAGATGGTCAATCGCTATCGGAGTCCACAAAGGGGCCAAACTCCACAAACGCCGTTTCCGCGTGACGCAGAAGGTGGAATCGAGTGGCTTCATCCTCATTCATGTGGTTTATTCGATGCATCCTGATGCTACGGAAGGCCTCCCGGTTGCCCTCTGAGAGGTGCAGTCTCCTTCCTTCACTCAACCGCACGGGCGGTGCGGGCATGTAAGGATAAAAATAAGGCTGCCTCCCTAAGGCAATCTGTGGTGTCCTCCCTTGATTTACCCGCACGGGCGCTGTAGGCGTTTCAGGGTAAGAATAACGCTGTCCCCCTGAGGGAACCTCTGTTCTCTTCCCTCCACTGCACCACATAGGTTGTACGGGGATGTCCGAAAAAAAATAAGGTTCCTCAACACTTTGGTATGCACTCCGCTCCTGCGGTCCGGAAAGGGGGTTTGACCCACCCAGCACACCACCATGGCTGCTTCCGACAGAGCCGCCATATCTTCTATTCCCAGCCTGCCTTTTATTGCGACGCAAGCGGCGCACAATCACCACAACAATAATAACAATAAACAATACAATGAAAACGCTACAAACAATAAGGATAATCTTCGTAGGATCAGCACGCGACTCATCATCAGGAATAGGATCTGGAGAAGGCACCGTCATCGATAGGATGCCCGTCCTTGTCCCC
>NW_910570.1:0-1105 GCF_000209065.1 Trypanosoma cruzi | reverse complement strand
TCGTATTTATTGGGCAATGCGATGTGGACTTCTTAAAAAGATCAAAAGGAGAAGGGAGATGATACAGGCGCATGTGGAACAAGTTTTAGGGCTAAAGGCAGAAAATTTGGTTCAAAATTCTAGTGTGGAAGCGGCGGGCATTAGCCATGTAAATGAAGAGGCATTTTATAATTCTTTTTGGAATCTTCTTGAACTGGAACAGGAAGAACAAAACGCTCCTCTTGAACTGTATCACACAGCATGTGGTGAGGAGCGAGTTAATCTTTCTACCGTCATTGCCACGGTGCCAACCCTTATTTTACTGTGGGCTAGCTGGGATATAACGTCAATGGAATGGCTAAGGAAAAATCTGTTCAACGTTACAAAGATTTTGAAAGCCAATAACTTGCAGACATCTTCTTCGCCCTACAGTTCATCTATGAAAGAAGATCCATGGGTAGAAACTGTAATGCAGTTTGTTCAGCTGCCTAGGCGTATCGTAATGTATAGACGAACAAGACTAAAGAGATATCTAAAACGCGCACAAATTGTGCTAATTAGTGTAGACCGTGAAAAGGCTGCTGCAGTTGAGGCTCTCAATGGTCTCTTCAGTGAGGTGTCCGGTTGGAAAAGTCCAGAAGTTCCATTGATACCACTATGGTGCGGGCCTGATGGTCTTCAAAGTGATTTAGCAACTGAACTTAACATTGCCCAACTTCCTTTTTTTGTTGCGACCCAATTGCCTGATAAGCAAACAAGAAAACTTGGTGATGGGAGATTTCCCCGTATATGTTACATAACATCCCATACCGAGGGGGAAATAGCTCCAGATGCGTGCATGAAGAATAATGAGGGTGAGGAGGTTTCTGAAAGGGATTTCCGACTTATAAATTGGCATGCCATTGAAAAAAAGGAACGAGAAATTGTCATGAGTGCTATTTCCCGCTTCTTGGCCGCTAGTGATGCACCTTTAAGGTTTATTGCTCGTGTGGATCGCACATACCAAATGAACCCTGCTTCTTTAGCACAAGTAAAGAAGCGTGTTGAAACCGGAAGTAACTTCGTTTGTGACCATGTCGGGAACCATTTCAACGCTTGATTTGATGAAATTAAAGGAGAAAATTAG
>NW_910569.1:0-1105 GCF_000209065.1 Trypanosoma cruzi | reverse complement strand
TATAAAGAGACTTCAGTTCAGCATAAAGACGCCGCAGGCACAAAAATATAAAATAACTATTCTTCAATGCAGGGCATTGTTATAGCTCGGGGCAACAACCCTCCAGACATTCTGAAAACGCAGTTTAGGATTTCAAGTCACATTTCGTGCCCAGTGTTTCCCCAATCACCTCCCCCATCCCCACCGCAAAAAACAACCGCACGAGGCAGTACCTCAACCAGCACCCTGTCGTAATGGCCGAATCTTCTTTCTTTATTGGCCTATTGGGCGCAAACAACAAAAGGCAGCGCCACCATAGGGGTCTCCATCCGTCTGAGCCTTTTTCTTTTCCCGTAATAAAACCCGGCGGCAGAGTTAGACACGAAAAACAATAATAAAAAAATGTAAAGAAGTAATCAATAAAAAAAAAATTGGCAAGCGCTCGCAAGGGCATTTCTATAGAAAGGAATCCTTTCACAGGAAATATATAAGCACACATAAAGAGAGGTAGATCGATAAATAAAATAGAATAATCTTCTGGGCAGCTGGCCGGATCATGAGTTTATCAATAATAGAAACCAATGCGGATAGGAATAAGAAAGGAATAAATGGGATAAGAGTGGATTCACCACATTCCCAAAGTTTAACACCTAGTAAGTGTATGTATGTTATACCATACGTTAGCCTCAATTGTGGCCCTGCTCACTCCATCCCGATGGAATATTTATTTATTTATTTATTACTTACGAGGTGGCAGACTTTGTGGTCCTGCAGCCACAAGACACCGCCGCTGCCCTTCGCAAGTTCCGCCCCTTCGCCAAGTCCTGAGGTGCTAAAACACGACCGCGTGACATGCAAAGGATGTCTGCACTCCGCGAGAGTCAAAAAAAACATATATCCGTTGCAGCTCCCACGTCAACGCGTGTGATTTTGAGCTGCCTTTATTCGCCGCAAGGAGCGGCGAGGTGTTGTCCACCCAAACGTCAGTGGTGGATGGCAAAATGGTGGAAAAGGCCGATAAGGCTAAGCGCACCGCGCGCGCCTCAGCCTGCATGATAAGAAAAGGCTTCCTCTTCCATTTCCCTCCGGCAATTTTAACGTCGCCGAAGTCTGGAGAATAAAAACG
>NW_910568.1:0-1105 GCF_000209065.1 Trypanosoma cruzi | reverse complement strand
ATGTTAGACATGTGGTTGAGTGCAAAGTCGTAGGTCTTGTCATCCTCTGCAAGAATGGCGCGAAGTTGTTGCACAATGAGTGAGTCATCTGCACCAGGGGCGCCAAGCGCCTCCTTCGCCTGCTTTAATTGAGTCAGGTAGGCCGTGGTTATCTTCTCGTGGCTATTCTGCATTTCCTGGAGCTTTGTCTCTAACTTGGCCGCGATACCCTTCTCCTGCAGCTCTTGTTGAGCGTTTTCAAGGGCCACCCGCAGTCCCGTCACCTCTTCGCTGCTCGCCCCGTTGCCACCAGGCGGTTGTGAGGTCCCTTTCCGTACATCCCCCGCCTCGCTGGACTCCCTATTTGCCTTGCGCAGCTTTGACTCCGCTGACTTCAGCGATGCCAGTGCCTCTTGGAGCTTCTCCTCCAATTCCTTTGTTACGGTCTTGTGCTCCTTCCGCATCTGCCGCGCCTCCACCTCAAGTTTTTGTATTTTATTCTGCAGACGCGCCAACTCAACACTATGCTTTCCATGCGAATTCTCCTGTAACACAGCCTCCAGCTCGTTGACGGTCGCAATGGGCTTGCCTCCATCCTCCTCACCGCAAAGGTACTGAGAGCAGAGGCGAAGGACCTCCTCCCGCTGCAAACGCTCATCCGTCACGCTGGACTCCATAATCTGCATGTCATTCTGCAGCTTCCCAATAAGCTCTTCGAGTTCAATGACTCTACTGGTGGTGGCCTGCCGCTCCATGTTCAACTTTGCCTTAACATTCTCAAAGTCCACGGCATCTGCCTCACGAGCCCTCACGGCACTGTCAAGGCTCACTTCCATCTCGCCCACCTTCTCACGCAGCTCCTCCACCTCCCTTTCGAGGGATCCCGTGCCTTCCGTCTCATACCTCTTCAGCTTCTCTCGCAATTCATGAAGAAGTTCTGTTAACTCAGCAATCTTCTGATCCTTTGGTATCCATGTTCACAACGGGCTTATTCTTGATTTGCTTGGCACGGTCCGCAAAACGCAGGGTACTAATTGTCTCAGAGAAGTTGTGTTCACTGGGGCCAATATTTGCAAACATGACCGTCTTACTGGAGCCACCGAGGGAGTCCTTTAACAGCATCGTG
>NW_910567.1:0-1105 GCF_000209065.1 Trypanosoma cruzi | reverse complement strand
CCCGTTGCACTTTGGTCCTACCCGTCCCCACCGATTTAGAAGTGTGAAATCCTGTGCGAGTCAAACAGACTCTCATCATAGCTCTCGTGGTCGATTTTCTCTTGATCGACAATGACAGTCCAATAATCAGAATCCACTTGCAATACCACCTGATACGTTGTGTTTGGCTCCCACTCATCAAAATCCTCCGCAACACCACGATTCCCCGGTATGGCCAGCCAGTTCTTGTCATGAGTGTACGACAGACCAAAGGACCGTTTTGTCGGTGTCATTCATCCTCGCGCCAATCAAAGGAATGGGGCTGCCACTCTGCGGCACCTCGTGGATGGACACCGTCGCCACAAGAGTGAACTCGGTGTTCGCAAAGTAGTACGGCACAGTCTGCCCCATGTCGCCAACAGGCCACTCCGCCCCTGCCCCACGTCCCTTGAACGTCCATCCATTGGGAACCCTCCTCTCCCCATTCTTCACTCATGCATTCACGCAGAGGTACTCGTCCCTTCACTCGGTCTCAGAGAAGTTACCAGACAAAAAGCCAACAAGCCTGTTAGTGGGAACAGTATCGGCGCACATACCCTCTGTTGCCACCAAGTCAACCCCGGCAGGAGAACTCATGTTCTTAAGTCAATGTCCAAATCCTCCCATGTCTTCACCATGGATTTGATCCCCCTCAGCTGCTCCCTCAGGCGCACGGCGACAAGACTGTATGACCCGTCATCACTCTTCTTGTTTTCGTACACTGAGATCAACTTTTCATTCCCACTCTTCATCAACAGGAAGCTCGCGGCAGCGTCATCATCTTCACGGGATATCGGCCCAACATTTATTTTTTTTTTTTTTTTACAGGCTCTTTAAGCAATTCTTGTTTCATTGCCTTTATAAAGTTGGTCGTCAATTTTAAAAGACAATAAAATAATATGAGCTAAATGAGGCAGTGCCAAAAGTTTAACTAATTTTCACTCAATAGCGAAATTCCCCTCACGCCTTACACACACCCTTGTCAAAGTAAATATAATAATAAAAAAAAAAGAAACAAATTTTGTTAGGCTTCTTTTAAACCCCACTCACTCACAACAAATTTCTCCTCTTAAAACAAAAATCTTTC
>NW_910566.1:0-1105 GCF_000209065.1 Trypanosoma cruzi | reverse complement strand
GTTCCCGTGGAGCGTCAGCGTGCTCAGCACAAGGTCCGCACTGCGCGGATACGACGGCAGCGACAGGAGCCTGCCGCTGATGCTGTTGCCGCGCACCGACAGCCACGACCCGGAAACAAACGACACCGACCCCCGCAGCTCCAGCAGCGCGCCATCCGTCAGCGCACCGGCGTTGTCGTTCACCACGACGGCGGACGCGTTGGCCTCCACACCGCTGTCGAATAGCAATCCATGCGCGGCGTACACCTGGCTCCCCGACACGCGCAGCACGGCGCCCCCCGACGCCACCACGCGCGCACTCGCGTACAACGCAACGTCGCCACCGAACACAGCCGCGTCCAGCGCGACACCGCCACCGACAAGCTCCAGCACAGCGCCTTCCACCACCACCGTCCGCCCACCAGTCACCACGGTCACGAGGGCCACGCCAGACACAACCAGCACGGACCGCACGAGCCGCAGGCCCGACAGCACCAGCACCGGTGCGTACAGCGAGGACTGCGAGCCGGGAAGATACACAAGCGGCGTCGGCCTCGTGGCAACCAGCAGGGAGTCGGTCACCGTCAGCACCGACCCCGCGAGAAACGTGCCGGTCAGCACAAGCGCACCGTTCAGCGCCTCCACATCGCACACCGACAGCTCCACCGGCCCGCCCTCGTCGCCCCCCGCCGTCCCCGCACCGCGCAGCGCTCCACCGCCCATCACGTACAGCACAGCACCGTTCAGCAGCGAGACGTTCTGCACAACGATCCGCACGCCGTCCCGCGCCATCCACGGCACGTAGAGCACAGGACTCACGCCGTCCAGCACAACGTGGCGCAGCGTCACCTCGCTCGCACCAGCAGGCACGACGAACACCGATTGCACCGTCACACCCTCGCGGACGAACACACTCGACGCAGTGCCCACAGCGGGCGGCAGCGCGGGAGCTCCCACAGGCACGCACGCCTCGCCGTACCCGCCGCTGCCGCACGCGCACACGCACACACCGTCCTTCATGCTGGCCGTCGCCGTCCCGGGCGCGTAGCAGTACGTGTCCCTGTCGCAGTCGTCGCACCCAGCAACGTCGATGCTCCCAGCGTCGCCAAAACCTGCCGCTGCGTAC
>NW_910565.1:0-1105 GCF_000209065.1 Trypanosoma cruzi | reverse complement strand
GAGTGTCTCTGACTCCCGCTATTCATAATTCAAAACAAAAATTTAGACCACAGCGTGTGGTGCAGCAGCCGCTCGAAAACGATCCGCCGACTGCAGCACCATTGTGGGCAAGAGCTCGCGAAATTCCTCCAAGAAGCGGATAATTCAGGGTTGTTTGGTGTCCAGTGTTTGCACACGCAAACATACATTGAAAGAGAGTGTCTCTGACTCCCGCCATTCATAATTCGAAACAAAAATTTAGACCACAGCGTGTGGTGCAGCAGCCGCTCGAAAACGATCCGCCGACTGCAGCACCCTTGTGGGCAAGAGCTCGCGAAACTCCTCCAAGAAGAGGATAATTCAGGGTTGTTTGGTGTCCAGTGTGTGCACACGCAAACATACATTGAAAGAGAGTGTCTCTGACTCCCGCCATTCATAATTCAAAACAAAAATTTAGACCACAACGTGTGGTGCAGCAGCCGCTCGAAAACGATCCGCCGACTGCAGCACCCTTGTGGGCAAGAGCTCGCGAAATTCCTCCAAGAAGCGGATAATTCAGGGTTGTTTGGTGTCCAGTGTGTGCACACGCAAACATACATTGAAAGAGAGTGTCTCTGACTCCCGCCATTCATAATTCAAAACAAAAATTTAGACCACAGCGTGTGGTGCAGCAGCCGCTCGAAAACAATTATCCGACTGCAGCACCATTGTGGGCAAGAGCTCGCGAAATTCCTCCAAGAAGCGGATAATTCAGGGTTGTTTGGTGTCCAGTGTGTGCACACGCAAACATACATTGAAAGAGAGTGCCTCTGACTCCCGCCATTCATAATTCGAAACAAAAATTTAGACCACAACGTGTGGTGCAGCAGCCGCTCGAAAACGATCCGCCGACTGCAGCACCATTGTGGGCAAGAGCTCGCGAAACTCCTCCAAGAAGCGGATAATTCAGGGTTGTTTGGTGTCCAGTGTGTGCACACGCAAACATACATTGAAAGAGAGTGCCTCTGACTCCCGCCATTCATAATTCGAAACAAAAACATAGACCACAACGTGTGGTGCAGCAGCCGCTCGAAAACGATCCGCCGAGTGCAGCACCATTGTGGGCAAGAGCTCGCGAAACTCCTCC
>NW_910564.1:0-1105 GCF_000209065.1 Trypanosoma cruzi | reverse complement strand
GTGGCACCGTAATTTTCTTGTAGTCCGGCAGGTCTTGCGTGTGGCCGTAACACCCACAGACATGATATCCCTTCGACTGTGCGCCACACGTTGCCTGCGTGGCGTTAACTCCAGCAGAGTCCATGTGCTCGTTTGTAAATGCCCTGAAAGTTTCTCCTTTGTTTCTCTCTCTTTCTCTCTGAGAACTGCAGCAAAGGAAAAAAAAAAACAATGACACCAAAAGAAAAAAGAAAGAAAGGAAAAAAAAAAAAAAAAAAAAAAAAAAAAAGATCGACACCACGTTGCAGAAAGGTGACAGTGGCCACATGAATGATTCTCATGATTCATGCGCATCGCCCCGCCAATGCAGCCAAAACCATCACGTCCCCATAATGGCAAAAGGAACCTCGACATCAGTGGCTGCCAAGACAAATCCACAGCATCCAACGTTCCCACACCCCAGACACAAGCGCCGGAAGAGGGCGGCCTGACAAAATGTCACCATCGAGGAGGTCTAAAAGGAACTCTCCGTCTTTTTTTTTTGTTTCTCTCTAGAAAAGAGCAGAGCCCGAGTAGTTAAAGAAGAAAAGAAAAAAAAAAAAGAATAATTTCATCCTCGCAACATCATTTTCCATCGGTCTGGAGAAGATTGGCGGCATTATTAAAGAGTCACATGCATGGAAACCATGGCCGCGGCAGAGTTGAGGGCGCTGCTCATTATGTATACCACCGCCACTCGTCCCTGCGGTAAGCAAGCAGCGTCCTGGTGTGTCTCACAAAACCCTCAGTTCCCACTCCAACAGCAGGACGCAGTGAAAAGAAATTTCATCTCCTAATTTCCGCCAAAAACTAAAAATCATAGGGTATCCGTGCAGTGCAAAAAAAAAAAAAAAACAAAAACAAAGGTCAAGCAGGATCGCCGCTGAAAAAAACTTCTTCAGCTGCGCAGATAAAACCAAAACATTGTTGTGCACATTCTTTATGATTCCCCCACATGACAAACCATTGCGCAACACCTCCCCGATTTGAATGGACGCCCTCACTTTCCCCCCCCACTTTGTTCGGAAAAAATGCCACGCGCTCTTTTAGAGGGGGAAGAAAAAGGCCATCCAAAAGACAAAAGACA
>NW_910563.1:0-1105 GCF_000209065.1 Trypanosoma cruzi | reverse complement strand
TTTGTTTCGAATTATGAATGGTGGTGGTCAGAGGCACTCTCTTTCATGTCTGTTTGCGTGTTCACACACTGGGACGCCAAACAACCCGGAACTATCCGCTGCTTGGAGGAATTTCGCGAGATCCTGCCCACAACGGTGCTGCACTCGGCGGATCGTTTTCGAGCGGCTGCTGCACCACACGTTGTGGTCTATGTTTTTGTTTCGAATTATGAATGGTGGTGGTCAGAGACACTCTCTTTCAGTGTCTGTTTGCGTGTTCACACACTGGACGCCAAACAACCCGGAACTATCCGCTGCTTGGAGGAATTTCGCGAGCTCTTGCCCACAGGGGTGCTGCACTCGGATAATCGTTTTCGAGCGGCTGCTGCACCACACGCTGTGGTCTAAATTTTTGTTTCGAATTATGAATGGTGGTGGTCAGAGGCACTCTCTTTCAATGTCTGTTTGCGTGTTCACACACTGAACGCCAAACAACCCGGAACTATCCGCTGCTTGGAGGAATTTCGCGAGATCTTGCCCACAGGGGTGCTGCACTCGGATAATCGTTTTCGAGCGGCTGCTGCACCACACGTTGTGGTCTATGTTTTTGTTTCGAATTATGAATGGTGGTGGTCAGAGGCACTCTCTTTCAATGTCTGTTTGCGTGTTCCACACTGAACGCCAAACAACCCGGAACTATCCGCTGCTTGGAGGAATTTCGCGAGATCCTGCCCACAACGGTGCTGCACTCGGCGGATCGTTTTCGAGCGGCTGCTGCACCACACGTTGTGGTCTAAATTTTTGTTTCGAATTATGAATGGTGGTGGTCAGAGGCACTCTCTTTCACTGTCTGTTTGCGTGTTCACACACTGAACGCCAAACAACCCTGAACTATCCGCTGCTTGGAGGAATTTCGCGAGATCTTGCCCACAACGGTGCTGCACTCGGATAATCGTTTTCGAGCGGCTGCTGCACCACACGCTGTGGTCTAAATTTTTGTTTCGAATTATGAATGGTGGTCAGAGACACTCTCTTTCACTGTCTGTTTGCGTGTTCACACACTGAACGCCAAACAACCCGGAACTATCCGCTGCTTGGAGGAATTTCGCGAGCTCCTGCCCACAAC
>NW_910562.1:0-1105 GCF_000209065.1 Trypanosoma cruzi | reverse complement strand
GCATGGCCAGGGAAAGGCGCGTCTTGAGACCCACCGCTCCGTGACGCTGGGGCGCTTGGGTGCATCGGCGCCCCGAGAAAGAGACATGCCGGTCGTGAAGCGCAGCGACCCTTGGGCCGGTGGCGCGCTGTCGGTGCCGCGCGTGGCGCCACTGCCCGGTTGCGCGAGAGTTTGCGGTGACGGTGCGCGCGTCGAGGCTCCCTCCCCAGTTCGGGAAACGATGGGAAAAAACAAAACCAAAGAGGACGCGCACGGGTGAGAGATGCGGCTGCGACGCGTGATGAAATTCCACAGTTTCCTGTCAGTCTGAGACGAACGCGTGAGGACGCAATTCCCGACTCAGCTCACAGTGAAGTGCTTTGCTTTACACCCCCATCTTTCTTTTTTTTTCTTTTTCTTCTTTTCTTTCTTTGTCCCTCTGCTCTCGCTGCGCGGTTTTGCGGCCCAGCGACGCGCACGCCCGCACACACACACACGCGATACGATGGAGACATGTTGTTCGAGGTCCAAACAGTTTGAGCGACGCATTGAGAACGGAACAATAAAAATCACCTTTCGGCTGAGCGCCCGCTCCCCTCCCTCCCACTTCATGCTATTGTTGTCGTTTTTCTTTCTTGCGCAACGGCGCGCACGTAACATCCTGCCCTGTCTGGCGCCCTGCCTGTGCAAACGGTTGGTGGCGGGCCCGCCCGAAAGCGCAAGAGAGAGAAAGAGAAAGAGAGGGCCGAATTGCCCGGAGGTGGGTTGTGGTGGGCGCACGCCGCTGCTGATGGAAGCAACCAACTCTTGTGCGCGAGGGCGCGTGGCCCCGTGAACGCGCTTGCGTGATGGCCAAAAACAAACTCAACAGGTCTGACAGCCGCCCCGCCCGCCGCAACCTCGCCGGCTGGCCCCCGCGCCTCCCCTCGCATGGCCAGGAAAGGCGCGTCTTGAGACCCACCGCTCCGTGACGCTGGGCGCTTGGGTGCATCGGCGCCCCGAGAAAGAGACACGCCGGTCGTGAAGCGCAGCGACCCTTGGGCCGGTGGCGCGCTGTCGGTGCCGCGCGTGGCGCCACTGCCCGGTTGCGCGAGAGTTTGCGGTGACGGTGCGCGCGTCGAGGCTC
>NW_910561.1:0-1105 GCF_000209065.1 Trypanosoma cruzi | reverse complement strand
GACTTGCCCACATGGGTGCTGCATTCGGCGGATCGTTTTCGAGCGGCTGCTGCACCACACGCTGTGGTCTAAATTTTTGTTTCGAATTATGAATGGTGGTGGTCAGAGACACTCTCTTTCAATGTCTGTTTGCGTGTTCACACACTGGACGCCAAACAACCCTGAACTATCCGCTGCTTGGAGGAATTTCGCGAGACCTTGCCCACAAGGGTGCTGCAGTCGGCGGATCGTTTTCGAGCGGCCGCTGCACCACACGCTGTGGTCTATGTTTTTGTTTCGAATTATGAATGGTGGGAGTCAGAGACACTCTCTTTCAATGTCTGTTTGCGTGTTCACACACTGGACGCCAAACAACCCTGAACTATCCGCTGCTTGGAGGAATTTCGCGAGATCTTGCCCACATGGGTGCTGCAGTCGGCGGATCGTTTTCGAGTGGCTGCTGCACCACACGCTGTGGTCTAAATTTTTGTTTCGAATTATGAATGGTGGTGGTCAGAGACACTCTCTTTCAATGTCTGTTTGCGTGTTCACACACTGGACGCCAAACAACCCTGAACTATCCGCTGCTTGGAGGAATGTCGCGAGATCTTGCCCACAAGGGTGCTGCAGTCGGCGGATCGTTTTCGAGTGGCTGCTGCACCACACGCTGTGGTCTAAATTTTTGTTTCGAATTATGAATGGTGGTGGTCAGAGACACTCTGTCACTATCTGTTTGCGTGTTCACACACTGGACACCAAACAACCCTGAACTATCCGCTGCTTGGAGGTATTTCGCGAGACCTTGCCCACAGGGGTGCTGCAGTCGGCGGATCGTTTTCGAGTGGCTGCTGCACCACACGCTGTGGTCTAAATTTTTGTTTCGAATTATGAATGGCGGGAGTCAGAGACACTCTCTTTCAATGTCTGTTTGCGTGTTCACACACTGGACACCAAACAACCCTGAACTATCCGCTGCTTGGAGGTATTTCGCGAGACCTTGCCCACAAGGGTGCTGCAGTCGGCGGATCGTTTTCGAGCGGCCGCTGCACCACACGCTGTGGTCAATGTTTTTGTTTCGAATTATGAATGGTGGGAGTCAGGAGACACTCTCTTTCAATGTCTGTTG
>NW_910560.1:0-1105 GCF_000209065.1 Trypanosoma cruzi | reverse complement strand
ATTTCGCGAGCTCCTTGCCCACAGCGGTGCTGCAGTCGGCGGATCGTTTTTCGAGCGGCTGCTGCACCACACGTTGTGGTCTAAGTTTTTGTTTCGAATTATGAATGGTGGTGGTCAGAGACACTCTCTTTCAGTGTCTGTTTGCGTGTTCACACACTGAACGCCAAACAACCCGGAACTATCCGCTGCTTGGAGGAATTTCGCGAGCTCTTGCCCACAGGGGTGCTGCACTCGGATAATCGTTTTCGAGTGGCTGCTGCACCACACGCTGTGGTCTAAATTTTTGTTTCGAATTATGAATGGTGGTGGTCAGAGGCACTCTCTTTCAGTGTCTGTTTGCGTGTTCACACACTGGACGCCAAACAACCCGGAACTATCCGCTGCTTGGAGGAATTTCGCGAGATCCTGCCCACAACGGTGCTGTACTCGGATAATCGTTTTCGAGCGGCTGCTGCACCACACGCTGTGGTCTAAATTTTTGTTTCGAATTATGAATGGTGGTGGTCAGAGACACTCTCTTTCAATGTCTGTTTGCGTGTTCACACACTGAACGCCAAACAACCCGGAACTATCCGCTGCTTGGAGGAATTTCGCGAGCTCTTGCCCACAGGGGTGCTGCACTCGGATAATCGTTTTCGAGCGGCTGCTGCACCACACGCTGTGGTCTAAATTTTTGTTTCGAATTATGAATGGTGGTGGTCAGAGACACTCTCTTTCAGTGTCTGTTTGCGTGTTCACACACTGGACGCCAAACAACCCGGAACTATCCGCTGCTTGGAGGAATTTCGCGAGCTCCTGCCCACAACGGTGCTGCACTCGGATAATCGTTTTCGAGCGGCTGCTGCACCACACGTTGTGGTCTAAATTTTTGTTTCGAATTATGAATGGTGGTGGTCAGAGACACTCTCTTTCAGTGTCTGTTTGCGTGTTCACACACTGGACGCCAAACAACCCGGAACTATCCGCTGCTTGGAGGAATTTCGCGAGCTCTTGCCCACAGGGGTGCTGCAGTCGGCGGATCGTTTTCGAGTGGCTGCTGCACCACACGCTGTGGTCTAAATTTTGTTTCGAATTATGAATGGTGGTGGTCAGAGGCACTCTCTTT
>NW_910559.1:0-1105 GCF_000209065.1 Trypanosoma cruzi | reverse complement strand
AACAATCCATGACGGTCGTGAGGCGTTTGCGGAGGTCCACAGGTTCATCATGTACGGTTTCAGTGGTTCAGGGTCACACAAACCAATTTGGCGTCGCAGCAAATCAAAAGCCGTCGCAAAAGATCCTGCCGCGACGTGGAATGCCGGAAGGGAATACATCTCAACCCAGTGCTGAGGAAGCGGCGGGTGCTCCACTGGCACAACGTACACTCCCTTCTGTGCCCCGTCCGCCCCGTAGTCTGGTGGTACTTGAATCTCAAGGTCATCGTCCCACCCTTCACCCTCTACTTCTCTTTCCTCCCGCTCCCCATCCATACCCATTCCCGCATTGTTATTAGTATCATCATAATCGTCCTCATCCCATCCAGCACCTGCGTGATCCTCCTCCTCCTCATCGTCACCGAGGACGGCCTGGGCAGCGTTCAATTGGCCTGGCTCCTTTAAGAGACGAGCAAACATAGATTCCTCCACTTGTAACATTGGCCAATTCTCAGTCACAGCGACTGGCTTGGGAATTTCTGAAATGGGGTGGACTTTCGCCTTCAACATGCGTTCAGATACATCAGGATCCATTTTATCTAAAATTGCGGACGCCAGATCATCAAGCCCATTTGATTTTGCCGTAAGGTATGCCAACGGCAGTTGACCCGCATTCGCTAATATCTGAACACGTTTCTGAGCATCGCTAAGATACAATCCATAGTGTAGTTTAAAATTATCATCATTGGTTGTGTCAACCAAATGACCCAAAGCCGCCATGTTCCCAGTGATCAAGGAGAGCAATGCTCCTCCGTGAAAATTTAAAGCCTTTGAATTGGCAAACTGTGCAAGTTGGATATCACCATTTGTTTTTGCCGCTTCTGCCAAGCGCCTCCAAACTGAGGCTTGATTAAGCTCCATCGCGGTACTCTTTGCAATTTCCAGGGCTCCACATTCTACTGCCAGGTTGAACCTTGTAAAAGGCTCGGTAACAAAGTGCAACGCAATTTCTGAGTGTCCATGTTTGTGGAGGTAACCAACGAGCGCCTGTCCTTGGAGTTGTTTTCGATGAATTATTTTTATCACCTCTCTGTATGCCTGCTGCTGAAGCTTCAATTTAAAATTA
>NW_910558.1:0-1105 GCF_000209065.1 Trypanosoma cruzi | reverse complement strand
CCCGCGTAGTCCGCGGTCAACAAAAAATCGCTCCGCACAAGCGCCACAGCGGAGCCCGACACGCTCACAGCCCCACGCACAGACACCGCGTGCTGGCACAGCAGGAAGTCGCTGTCAACAAACGCCACCACGGAGCCGCCACTCGCCGCAACACCGCCCTCCACCGACACGCACAGCCCCAGCGCCGTCTGCACCAACAGCCCGTCCACGTACAGCGCACCGCGCGACGACAGCGCCACGCCGCCAACCACCAACACGCCAACAGCGTCGCCGAACACAGCCGCCACGTGCGTGCGCGCAATGGTCAGCACGCTCCCAGTCAGACTCAGGCTGTGCACCACGAGGCACGCGGAGGCGTCGCCAAGGTCGTAGGCGCCGCGGTACGCAACACGATTCTCTGCAATCAGCACCGAGTCCACCACAGTGACGCGCGAGCCCGGCGGAAATCGGTTCGCCACCACCACGCCGCCGCCGGAGCGCGACTCAAGCCCGCTGATCAACACATCAGCACACAGGCCAGCAGGCGGGTCGGACCGCCACCCCAAAACGTACAGGCTCGCTCCGCCCACAAGCGTGCAGTTCGCCAGCGTCACGTTGCGCACGGTCCCTGTCATCGACTCCATGTCCACCACGACGTCCACCGCGAAGGTCACACCAACGTAGCACACCACCGACGTCCCGAGACCGGCGTTCACCTCCACATCCACACGCACGTCTCGCACGCAAAGGTCGGCGCCGTCGGTGCTCGGTGGCTCGGGGACAGCGACGGGCAGGCACGCATCGCCATGGCCGCCCTCAGCGCACCTGCAGGCGCAGCCATCACTCGAGACCGTCGTCGTGTAAGCGGGGAAGCACGACGTCGCGAGGGTGCATGGGTCGATGCAGGTCAGAATGGTGGCATTGTACACGGACGGGATGGCGTAGTTCGCCCCCTCACCGCCGTTCACACTGTTGCACGCAGCCACAATCGCTCCGTTTGTGGGATCGGTTGACTCTGAGAATATCCACAGCGCTTTGGCCACTCCATTGTTGGACATGAATTGGTTGCCGGACGCAGTCAACGTGGAGTCGCGGAGATTCACCGTGGGGTTTAAAACAGCAAAGG
>NW_910557.1:0-1105 GCF_000209065.1 Trypanosoma cruzi | reverse complement strand
AAACAAAAATTTAGACTTCCCGTGTGGTGCGGCAGCCACTCGAAAACGATCCGGCGAGTGCAGCACCCTTGTGGGCAGGAGCTCGCGAAATTCCTCCAAGCAGCGGATAGTTCCGGGTTGTTTGGCGTCCATTGTGTGAACACGCAAACAGACATTGAAAGAGAGTGTCTCTGACCACCACCATTCATAATTCGAAACAAAAATTTAGACCACAGCGTGTGGTGCAGCGGCCGCTCGAAAACAATCCGGCGAGTGCAGCACCCCTGTGGGCAAGATCTCGCGAAATTCCTCCAAGCAGCGGATAGTTCCGGGTTGTTTGGCGTCCAGTGTGTGAACACGCAAACAGACATTGAAAGAGAGTGTCTCTGACCACCACCATTCATAATTCGAAACAAAAATTTAGACCACAGCGTGTGGTGCAGCAGCCACTCGAAAACGATCCGCCGAGTGCAGCACCCTTGTGGGCAGGAGCTCGCGAAATTCCTCCAAGCAGCGGATAGTTCCGGGTTGTTTGGCGTCCATTGTGTGAACACGCAAACAGACATTGAAAGAGAGTGTCTCTGACCACCACCATTCATAATTCGAAACAAAAATTTAGACCACAGCGTGTGGTGCAGCGGCCGCTCGAAAACAATCCGGCGAGTGCAGCACCCCTGTGGGCAAGATCTCGCGAAATTCCTCCAAGCAGCGGATAGTTCCGGGTTGTTTGGCGTCCAGTGTGTGAACACGCAAACAGACATTGAAAGAGAGTGTCTCTGACCACCACCATTCATAATTCGAAACAAAAATTTAGACCACAGCGTGTGGTGCAGCAGCCGCTCGAAAACGATCCGGCGAGTGCAGCACCCTTGTGGGCAAGATCTCGCGAAATTCCTCCAAGCAGCGGATGGTTCCGGGTTGTTTGGCGTTCAGTGTGTGAACACGCAAACAGACATTGAAAGAGAGTGTCTCTGACCACCACCATTCATAATTCGAAACAAAAATTTAGACCACAGCGTGTGGTGCAGCAGCCGCTCGAAAACGATCCGGCGAGTGCAGCACCCTTGTGGGCAAGATCTCGCGAAATTCCTCCAAGCAGCGGATGGTTCCGGGTTGTTTGGCGTTC
>NW_910556.1:0-1105 GCF_000209065.1 Trypanosoma cruzi | reverse complement strand
CACAGGCATAAAACTCTGCTTGTGGTTACAGACAGTCAGTCTCTTCTTGCGGCTTTAAATAAGGGCCCGCTCAGTCAGACAGACTGGACGGAGGATCAGATCTGGCAGCGTCTCTTAACACTGACGTGTGCTGGCTGGTCCGTGCACCTGCAGTTTTGTTACGGACATTGTGGAGTACATGCTAACGAGCTTGCAGATCAGTATGCGACGCAGACTATGGAGACTGGACAATAAACGGAACATGGAATGGCATCTATGTGGCATACGGACCTGCCAACATGCTTTACTACCCAGCTCACTAACAAGTGGCGTAGTACGATTCGTCAAGACACTCATCGCTACTTGCTTTGCGGCACAAGGCCATCAGATCTCAGCGGCAAGGACCTGATCACTCAGGAAGTTCTTCACCGTCAAGAACTGGTTCACCTCGCAAGGGCAAGGTGCGGCGAATCTGAGCTCTGGGGTCGACTATACTGGGCTGTGAGAGATTGCACGAACCAATGCCGTTTCTGCAACATCTCACCAGAACAGTCTGCATATATGCGCTCCAACAACGATCCAACTGCACCGGGGACGGACACTGTTCCCCCGTTGGCAAGGGAGGAAGACGTCTCTCCAGTAAGGAGACGGACCATCACACGTCGTCGGAAGGAGAAATGTCCGTACTGTGATTCTACATTGACGGGATTCTCGAATCTCGTCAGTCACTGTCGGTCATTTCATCCGGAACATCCTCCACCGCTTCCCGAGCTCAAATGTGATTTCTGTGACATGGTTTTCCCCACACGGAGAAGCACCGCACAGCACAGAAGTCGCTGCGCACACAACCCAGACGCCACACGGCATCTAAACAGTAGTGCCAGGAGGCGATCTCTGCTACCACAGGATCAGCCAGCTTCCACAAGCACGCCGATTGGCCCGCAGGAAACCTTGCACCATCTGCTTCTAGAATGTCCAGGCACCTTGGCTGTGCGCCAACGGCTGGGCATTGAACAGGACCTCCGCACCGAAAAGTTCTCTCAATGGCAGTTGCTTCACAGCAGGAAACTTTTGTCGCTGCTCGACCACCTCTTCGGCACTCAGATGGCATTGTATAGCTAGACGC
>NW_910555.1:0-1104 GCF_000209065.1 Trypanosoma cruzi | reverse complement strand
CTGCTTCACGGCCGTCTGCGTGTGTGTGTCCCTGTAGTGCGGCACATGTGTTCCTCTCCCCCTCTTCTTCTTCTTGTTGTCCTTGCCCCGCTGTGTAGATTGTCTCACAAAGTCAAGCGACTCTACGACGAATGATGATGATGGTGACTGTGCGGCGCCGCGTGGTGTGCGACCTGCTGATCCTCGCGCTCTTGTGCTGCTGCTGCTGCTTGTCCGTCTGCGGGACTGATGTGCCGGCAAAAAGCTTTGTGATTGTGCATTTTTCGTGTCCCGGGACTGACGGTAAGTTGAGTTGGCGTCTTCAAGGCGAGGAGGAATGGAAAAAGTGCCCTAAGAAGCCTGAAGAAGTCGATCAAGACAGTGATGAGCGTGCACGGCTGTGCGTTGCCGGTGGGGACTTCTACGAATATGGGGGAGTGAAAAGGACAAGGAGATTATTTTGCCTTCCTCCCAGTGACCAGGTAGAATTTTTGTTCGCGATAAAATTTGCGACGTACGGGGATTTAAGGAACAGCAGCTCGGCGATGGCACAAAACAATGATCGGGAGGCCACTGATGGCGCGCAACGGCTTCAGTCGCAACCGCAGACTGGAACAGCGGCCCCGGCAGCTACGGCGGCTGCATCGACAAAGGCGGTTGTTGACCAGGCACAGAGCGGCGTCGGCAGTCCGTCGAGGGAGGCAGCTGAGGCACCGCAGAAGAAGTCGCCTGACCACACAGCCGAGGACGGCTCTGCCCCAAGTTCGAGCGAAAACATCACCGTCAAGGAGGAGTCGCCTAAGCAAACAGCCGAGGACGGATCTGCCCAAAGGCCGAGCGAAAACATCGCCGCCAGCCCGCTGACATCGACAGACGCGAAAGAGCACGTGACATCGGCACCCGAAGCTTCCGGTCGGCCGTCCTCTTCTCCATCCGGCGACGGCGCAGCCAATGAAACTTCCCACAGCAGTAATGAGGGTGACAGCGAATCCGACGCCAGTGGCGAAGGCAACAGCACCGTTGCCGGCACGAATCCGCTCCGACCGACCAGAGACGAAAGTGCAAACGAAAGTACAGAAGATATCGCTGCTTTGTTGCAGATTTTTGTCGTTCTGGACGGCAGCG
>NW_910554.1:0-1104 GCF_000209065.1 Trypanosoma cruzi | reverse complement strand
ACGTGGAATCGGCCCCACTTTATCCATGCGTTCTTCGACCATCTTCCAGCACTCCGCCTGCCCATCCGTAGTCCCATCGCGCTCCATCCATGCACACATCGCCTTCACATCCATCTCGTCAGGGCAATTCACGATGATCCGCTCGGCTTTTACTTGCGTCTCCCATTCATCACAGTTGCCCACGTTTGGGGGTGACACCACACTCATGCCCCATCCGGTGCTAGACACAAAATATTCCGCTGGCGGTGTCCCTTTCTCTGTCACGTCGTAGAAAATATGCCCTTTCATCACACAATCCCACAATCCCACAAAACGTCCGTGGATGCTCCTCCACCCACGTGTCTTGTCACCGTCTTGATGGCCTTGTCACACACGTACGTCGTACTTCCACCAAAACTGTAGACAACAAATTGGAGCTTCTCGACATCGCAGTGCGGCAGCTGGTAGAGGAGGTACGAGCCGGCAGCCATCGACTTCCCGATCCCGGGCGTCCCTATCAACACACGCCGCCCAGGCGTAAAGTAGGGCTCACCGTCAGTGCTGAACCACTCGGTGAGATCGCCCTTGACAATCCGCCACACTCGCTCCACCTCACAGTTCACGTAGCAGTCACGAGTGGATTTGTTCTCCTTCCATTTCCACGAGTACGGCCCTTCCCTTGTCCGAGGCGAGCACCATCAGTCTGGGACGCGGCCATGCACCGCCCCGCTCCATCTTCTCACCTCTCAATTCTTGCGTGCCCGCACAAAGCAGCAAACACAATCAGAGCGCACACAAACCCAATCATCCCCCTCACTCGCTAAACCAAATCATTCGCATGGAGTGGCATTTAAGCACACAGCACCAGTAGCAGGCTGCATGGAATTTCCCCGCCAGCCCCGCAAGGAGACACAACAACTCTACCGAATCAAAGTGACAGCCCCTCGGTGCTGCCCGCAGTTCACATGACAGGACAAACTCCACGCACGCATAGTTCCGGACTCCTCGCTGTTTGAGTGCACACCAACAGAACAAGTGAAAAAAATACGTGCGCGCAAGACGGCTGTTAAATACGCGAATGTTTTAGCCTGTTTTGTTCGATAGCGTGGCGAGCGATCCCACACA
>NW_910553.1:0-1104 GCF_000209065.1 Trypanosoma cruzi | reverse complement strand
TGAATGAGGGCATCTCCGGAGTCCTCGTCGACCTCCGAAGCGCATACGGTTATTATTGGCACTAAGTGAAGTCTCGGGTTCAACTTGTCTTCGACGGTTTGGTGTTGTGCAGGCGCGCACTGGAGATAGATCGGGATCCCACCGATCAGCTCATGGATTTTGGCAGGGCCCTACCGCAGGCCTTTCGGATGCAGATCATGATGGCATCCGGCCCCGGCATCCCGCTCTCCAAACATCGCGACCGCCTTCACATGGCTGTTCATGTGGCTGACACCTTCGCGAGGGCAACCCAGCCTCTCGTGTAACGGCGAGCTACCCAACAACAACAACAAGAACAACGACTGTTGCGATGCCGATTGTGTCGTATTTGTGGACACGACGCATCTACATGCAACGTGCGCAGCGCAGCCAGAAGAAATGACTTGCAGCACGGACGGCCTCCAAAAAACGGCGAGGGGCTGCCCGCCGCTTATGAAGGCGGACAACGGCAGCCACACCCATTCCACCACCTCCCACCAATACCCACAGGCGTCGCACCGTACCGCCGATGCTTCATCAGATCTCTCAAATCGCCCGACGCAATCGTCGGGAAGGGCGATGGAGCTTATCCGCCAACGACGCTCGACTGTGGTATGGCGAAGCACCGACATCCCCGCTTTTGACCACCCATATGAGGAAAGCAAACGAGGCGGCTCGAGAAATGTGTGCGCCGTCAGCGTGGTAGCAGAGAAGGCCTCTAGCGGAGCAATTCACAACCTTATGCCGCACGCACGAACAGCCGATCAACGAGGAGGGCTGCGCGGCCTTTTTGATGGCAATATTAGATGCGGCGCCATAGTCCAGAGTGCGGCACGCAAGGATGCTGCGGTCCGTGTTGCAAATGGATCGAACCCCGCTGGACATGGTGATTCTGGGGTTACAAAAGATTGCGGCGCGATCGGAAACGAGGCAGGCGCGCCCCTTGACAAAAGAATGGGTGGATTGATATATCCGCAGCCGGACTGACTGGAAAGAACGTGTTGTTTTTTGACTTGCGTGGATAACGGCGAGTTGTCGTTCCGAGATTGCGGCCTTAACTCCCCACAATTTCACGCTGGAGCCGGA
>NW_910552.1:0-1104 GCF_000209065.1 Trypanosoma cruzi | reverse complement strand
TCGTCAACACACCACCTCATGAGCAAAAGAGGAGACAGAACATTTTTCGATGCCTCAGACCCAGCACCACAGAAAAGGTAAAAAAAGTACGCCCTTTTGCGGCGGAAAACCCGATGCGAGGCATTTCTCCTTTCACACCCTAATTATAGCTGCACACAGTGAAAGCTGCCACAAATTTAAACAATAAAATTGGACTGCAAATAGGGACTGACAAGAACAATGCATGGCCGTAAGAGTCTTCTCTGCAAGTATACTCACACTGCTACGTGGGAAATGCGGCAAACTCCCTGCCCTTCACACACACGCATCCCCTGCACGTATGCTCCACCGCGCAAAAATACAACTCCAAAAAGCGCAAAATATAAAAAACATATACAAACCACAAGGCAGTCCACAGCAGCAAACTGTGTGTCCCTGTGCAACAAAAGTGATGACGAAAGGTGTTTGAGCACATTAAAAACAATAATAATAAAACACGCGTAGCACATATATATATATGGCACAGCCAATTCCTGCTTCGAGCACCACGCCAATGGGATCGTGAAATGCGTATGTGGAAGCACCGCTACTCAAAGCACAGCAATGTCCTGCCGTGCAAAATAGAGGTCGTCTGCCAAGGACGTTGCTTTCCATAGCCGGCCGACATTTTGTCCATGATGTAAAAAAGCAATACAAAATACTCATGAGATAAAGATTCATAAAGTATGGGCTGTAGCAAACCTCGGTCGTGTGTTTCGGTGTATGCCCTTTTTGCCATTTTGGTGTGGGTAAAACTTTTGTTGGCTGCAGAGTAACATTAGAGGGGCTTTTGACAACCCCCAAACGGTTCATCAGCCCTGCCGGGAGCCTCGGTGGGCATGGCGAGGGTTGCCGGGAATACTTTTTGGTCGGCTCATCTGAAAAGTAGACATAACATTGAGTCTGTGCTCATTTCTGTGCTTGGCTGCAAGTGCAACAGTAAACGTATGCGCCGCATCAATTACCCCAAACGCCTTTGCAAGCCGCTGCTGTGCGTCTCTGTGACTGTTTGGCGGCTCTTTTAGACCTTGCGCCGCCTCTGGCTTCGGGAGGCTCTCAATCACCCAAAAAAGAAACCGACATCCA
>NW_910551.1:0-1104 GCF_000209065.1 Trypanosoma cruzi | reverse complement strand
GGGATCTTCTTTTTTATTGTTACTTTGCTTTTGTGTTGCTGTGTGCGCTGCACCTTCTTGTGTGTGCGCACCCTCCGTGAGGGGTGCAGGCACGACGGACCGCTCTCGCCGTATGTGCATGCGGTGGAGCCTTGTGTGCCGCTCCTGTTTGCTTCTCCCTCCTCCATCTGTGTGTTGTTGTTGCGGCAGGGCTGTGTGTGTGTGCCTGCTGCCGTGGATTGGCGTGTGTGTCGTGCGTGGTGTGCGGCGTACGGTGCATGCCTGGCTGCTGCCCTCTCCTCATGTGGTGTGCCCTCTGTGTGTGTCTGCCGCACCTCTCGTTTCCCCTGTTGCTCTCCATGTCCCTCACTGTGCAGATCAGCTCCACACCACTGAACGACCACACTCACGATGATGATGACGTACCGTCTGCTGTGCGCCCTGTTGATGCTCGCCCTGTGCTGCTGCCCGTCCGTTTGCGCGGCAGAGGATTTGACGGCTCAATTGCAAGATACTGTAAGCTCCACCAACCCATCGTTCTCTGCTTCAGGAGCACCACCAGTGCCTAAGCCGGCTGCGAAACCAGAAGTTGGCGGAGAGGCTCAGTTGAAAAATGGCGAAGATGGACAAGGTTTGGCTGAACCGGGACCGAAAGCAATTGTCGCGTCCAATGAGTTACAGGGAGAAGGTAAGGACAGTATGACAGAGACGACGCGTAGCACGAGTACGTCCTCAGGACGAATAGTTAAGGAAGCGGAAGACACGTCAGGGACAAAACCACCAACCACGACGACGACCACAACAAAACCACCGACTACGACAACCACGACTACAACAGTGGCACCAAGTACTACGACTACAGAGGCGCCAGCTGTGTCGACCACCCGCGCACCGTCACGTCTTTGCGAAACCGACGGCAGCCTCAGCAGCTCTGCGTGGGTGTGTGCCCCGCTGGTGCTCGCCGCATCCGCGCTGGCGTACACCGCTCTGGGCTGAAGAGGTGTGTGCGGGCTGTGCGTGCCAGCACCCAACCGCGGGGATTTGTGCGCGTTTGTTGTTTTTCACTGTATAAAATAAGAGGAAATAATGATCTTGTTTTGCTTCACTTGCTTCTTCTGCCGTGCT
>NW_910550.1:0-1104 GCF_000209065.1 Trypanosoma cruzi | reverse complement strand
CAGAACACCTCCAACATACACAACACTGCAGAAAAAAGGTGGAGTTGTGCGGCAGACAGTTGGCTCTTCTGTGGTGTTGCGTATGTTGCTGTAGCAATACCTCATAATATATTTTGTCTACCCTTCCAATCGCATCCCTCTCTTCCTTCCTGCGTTCGTTGATCCCGTAGCCACAGCTACAATTCACGATTTTGAATGAGTTCGCAAAGGATGTCCTTGGTGTACCGCAGCCGCGACGCAATTTCATTCGAGTGGGAGGTCGCTGAATACAGTGGTACGGTGATGCGGTGACCCGAGGCATCGGTATATGTCACGACCCGCGACTCAGAGCTGAGAATAACCTCCGCCTTGTCATGAAAGCAAACCTGGATAGTTTTATTAGACAGACGGAATATCATTGCATGCGGTGTGAGAAGCCAGCGCTTGACGTAAACAATGTCCTCAATCATATGTGGCTCGCTAAGCAACACAGGTGTCGGATCCATGTACGGCGAACAACGCACCACCTCCACTCCTTCGCGTCCGTTGCGGGCGCGCGACAAGTAGGACTTGAAATACTTAATAAGTGTTACCTTCTTGTTGAGGCTCTCGGGAAATGTTTCCATGTGAAATGCCTGACGCTGGTCTCTGGCGTGCATAACACCGGCATTGTTATGCGACACAACCTCCTTGACCCGCGCATAATACTCCACACGACCCGTGATGGGCTCCCACACCATTTTCGTGGAGTCGTTGAAGTGCACGCCTGTGTGGCTCGTACTCAACCTGTAGCAAAGTCCATACTTTGCAGAGAAATCGGCGTAATCTGTCACCCAAACGGATGGGAGTGGAAATTCGTTCTTTGCCCCCTTGTCCTCCTCTGCCGTTTCTATCCCTCCTCCACCTGCTTTTGTTGTGGTGGTCATTGTGAGTGGTTTCGATACTTTTCCGGTGTTATTTGGTGGCAGAGACATGAGCGGCTTCTCGCTACCGTAATGGTCAACCTCGCCGAGAAGTGTCTTCTGGAGGTGGTCGTGGACGGCGGTGAGGTGATTCCTCTCCTCATCGTCGAGCACATAATACGTCGAACGAGGTGCCGTGACATGCCTCTCGCCCTTCGGCACA
>NW_910549.1:0-1104 GCF_000209065.1 Trypanosoma cruzi | reverse complement strand
GTTGCAGGGGACTTTTAAAGAATGCCGTCCTGTGGGGGTTTCGACCCACCCGGCCGCCATAAAATACAACTCATGAATTTATTTATTTGCGTTTGTGTGGGTCTTGGATGAATGCTCTTTTTGGCGTGTGTGTGTGTGGATCTTGGGCGCATTGAACCAAAATGGCTTCCCCAATTGTTGTGCCCTTTTCTTTTTCTGGGGAGAAGGGATAGGGCCTTCTTTATGGTTCTATATTTTTGTTGCCACCTCTAGGAGCTTGTTAGGAGAGTGATCGCAGGGGAAAGCTGGTCGCCGTAATAATAATTATTATTATACCCTGACAAAATGAATACATTTCTTTATGCCACTTTCCCCTATTTTATGACTGTTTGGAAGACCACGACTTTAGAGGGAACAGAGAACCGACATTGGCAGGACGAAATTATTTGTGTATTTTTATAGTCACGCCGAATTCATGCAAGTTGATTGAAAGAAATGACCGTGATTCCCCACGCGGCGACGGAGTTGGGCGAAATTGGCGCCCAGCACGGCGACATCCAGGTGCAGCCTACCCGCTCTTATGGCCAGGGGCCGTCCGATGCGGTGCTAACAGTTGATGTAACCATGGAAGGCTTACTATTGATTTCAGGGACTAACGCCAAGCACTGGGGGGATATTACCGTTGCGGGGCACTTGGGGAATCTCTGGGCGTCTCAAGTACCAAATTTTGGGAACCAAATGCTCCTGCCCATCGTGTGGGGACGGCTTGTGAGTTGGGGGTCCAACAAGGGGCTTATCATGGCTGAGAGAAAGCGCTTGGGCACCGACCACGCCAACGCCGTTGTGGACCTCCTTCATTGGAGTGCCCAGCGTTACTCTAATGTGGAAGAGGTGCATGCTAACTTGTCGGCACGGTTCAGCGGCCTGGAAGCGCAGGCTGCTTGCGGGACGCGGAGACGCCGTGTCAGCGAGATGCGCCCACCTCTTGGAGAGGGCCGCCAGATGAATCCCCACGCACGCCCGAAGCCGGCGCAACTACGCGGTTACATTAACCGCATCGTTTGATGTCCGGGGGCGTGTCAGTGTCCACGCCTCCCCAACGCATTCTTACGGGAGGGAGGCGGC
>NW_910548.1:0-1104 GCF_000209065.1 Trypanosoma cruzi | reverse complement strand
TAAATGGAGAGATATGCCGAGAACGCAATGCCACTCCATGATACCGCAGGCTGGCGGCGACAAGGATCAGAGAGCCTCTACCCAAGATTGAGAAGAGGGCAGCACTCTGATGATTCGGTTTGCTCGTTAGGAAATTCTAATGTAGTGTACACCGTGTGGGCCTTTTTGCTGCGGATATGCAGAGGGGTGATGTGGGGTGGAATTATTGTTGAAGGCAGCACGGACGCCGCCTGACCTTTACGGGAGGGATGCGTGGTGTTATTCCGTGCTTCCTGGCCTGCGTTGTCGCACTCTTGCTGTGAGTGCGGATGGCCACAGTAGTGGAGCTGAATACGGTTCAATGTGTGTTGCTTACGGGGACTGCGCGACACATGTATTTTGTTGGGAGGCCCAAAGGAGGGGCGCATCGCCGTTGCGTGCTTCCCGCGGCAGTCCATTACCCTGCGACTGTGCATGCCGCCGTCCGCTGCGCCACTGCAAGTCTTCGCCTTTGTGAGAAATGGGGAGCGTGACTGCTGTGGCGGTGGTTGAATGTTCCCGAATTGGTGCTTTTGGTGATCCCACTTAGAGCGCCGAGCAGCGAGGGGTCGCACACGCCCAGGAGGTGGGAGTGTGTGCTGCAACCGCACTTGCGATTTGCAGTTGGGATGTGACATGTTTCTTTGGTATTTTTGTTTTTGGTGATATGCGGGGCAGCGGTGTGTTGGCGTGTGCGGGCTGCTCATGGCTGCCGGTGTTGTCTTTCCTGCTGTTCTCCCGCTCAACTCCTTTGCGTGCGACGGACCAAACGTTCTTACGGGCGTGTGGTGGGGTCGCGTTCTTGTTTGGAAAAAAAAGCCTTCCGCAGGCATAATGAGACTGCCGTCCGTGCCACACGAGGCAGTGGGGAGCTTCCTGGGATTTATTGGCGGGGTGGCACCGCACCCATGCGGTGTGGTAGATTTGTATTCCGCAATGCACGGTGGGGGGGATGTGCGGTGACAACTTCCTCCAGTGGAGCGACACGAGCAGCACGGGGAGCGGAACGGAGGAGTGGTGGCTGCGTGCTTCCCAGTGATACGTGAATGGCGAATGCAATATGAAAGGCAGCGTGACGGCACTCTT
>NW_910547.1:0-1104 GCF_000209065.1 Trypanosoma cruzi | reverse complement strand
GGAGGATTTCGCGAGCTCTTGCCCACACGGGTGCTGCACTCGGCTGATCGTTTTCGAGCGGCCGCTGCATCACACGTTGTGGTCCAAATTTTTGTTTCCGATTGTGAATGGTGGGAGTCAGAGACACTCTCTGTCAATATCTGTTTGCGTGTTCACACACTGGACACCAAACAACCCTGAACTATCCGCTGCTTGGAGGAATTTCGCGAGCTCTTGCCCACACGGGTGCTGCACTCGGCTGATCGTTTTCGAGCGGCCGCTGCATCACACGTTGTGGTCCAAATTTTTGTTTCCGATTGTGAATGGTGGGAGTCAGAGGCACTCTCTGTCAATATCTGTTTGCGTGTTCACACACTGGACACCAAACAACCCTGAATTATCCGCTGCTTGGAGGAATTTCGCGAGCTCTTGCCCACACGGGTGCTGCACTCGGCTGATCGTTTTCGAGCGGCCGCTGCATCACACGTTGTGGTCCAAATTTTTGTTTCCGATTGTGAATGGTGGGAGTCAGAGGCACTCTCTGTCAATATCTGTTTGCGTGTTCACACACTGGACACCAAACAACCCTGAATTATCCGCTGCTTGGAGGAATTTCGCGAGCTCTTGCCCACACGGGTGCTGCACTCGGCTGATCGTTTTCGAGCGGCCGCTGCATCACACGTTGTGGTCCAAATTTTTGTTTCCGATTGTGAATGGTGGGAGTCAGAGGCACTCTCTGTCAATATCTGTTTGCGTGTTCACACACTGGACACCAAACAACCCTGAATTATCCGCTGCTTGGAGGAATTTCGCGAGCTCTTGCCCACACGGGTGCTGCACTCGGCTGATCGTTTTCGAGCGGTCGCTGCATCACACGTTGTGGTTCAAATTTTTGTTTCCGATTGTGAATGGTGGGAGTCAGAGGCACTCTCTGTCAATATCTGTTTGCGTGTTCACACACTGGACACCAAACAACCCTGAATTATCCGCTGCTTGGAGGAATTTCGCGAGCTCTTGCCCACACGGGTGCTGCACTCGGCTGATCGTTTTCGAGCGGCTGCTGCATCACACGTTGTGGTTCAAATTTTTGTTTCCGATTGTGAATGGTGGGAGCCAGAGGCACTC
>NW_910546.1:0-1104 GCF_000209065.1 Trypanosoma cruzi | reverse complement strand
CTGCGGAGCCCCTCGCGAGGGGGAAAAAGCCTGCATTTTGTTTTTTTTTGACATGTTGCTCGGTGTGTGCTGACGCGTGACGAATAACAACGCGCCCCAATAAGCAGAAAAGAAGTAAAACAAAATGGCGCTGAGCGGCACACCGGTAAGCCAAAAATACGCAATCACCAATAAAAAAGCCGGCGATCACCCAGCAGGCACATCAAGCCTCCTAAAAACCAACCTGGAACAGACAAAAAAAAAGAGACAATCATAGAAAACAAAGATCCCCGCCCCCAAACAGGAAAAACATTAAAGAAAACGCGATTCTTTTTTTTGTCCTTACTGCCGGGGTTGGCCGCTGCAAGAAATAAAAAATGGTAGGGCGGTGGCCCCGGACGTTGGATACAACACGACGTGTCGAATTATCCAAGTTGCAGCGGCTGCCCCGGACGTTAGATACAGGACGACGTGTCGAATTATCCAAGTTGCAGCGGCTGCCCCGGACGTTGGATACAACACGACGAATCGTAGTAACCACGCTGCGGCTGCGGCCCCGTACGAGAGATATATGACGACTTATCGTAGTAACCACGCTGCGGCTGCGGCCCCGTACGAGAGATATATGACGAACTTATCGTAGTAACCACGCTGCGGCGGCGCATCCTAAACACGTCTTTTTCGTTTTCCAGGGGACAACGCAAATGTGCTCGATTGTTCGAAGATCGAAATTAATACTTTACGTGAAAAGGGGTCGCGCGACCGCATTTTTATAGCTCAGTGGCAAACACGCTCACAATGTCATCCGGGGACGCGGGTTCGATTCCCGCAGAAGCCTAAGTTTTTTCCATTTTTTTTTGAATTCTTGCTTCATATTGCTTTTTAAACTTCTGGTTTGCAGGACGGTGTGCGAGTTCTGCAATCGCACTGATTCCACCTGTTTCGTGGTTTGTGCGGCTGCGGCTGCGGTGGTGGCCGCGTGAGAGTGAGTGTAAGAGAGCCATGCACCGCCCGCACACACACTCTTCCTTCTCTCTGTGTGTGTGTGTGTCCCCTTGCATGGACTCTCGCCCTCACCTCACCCCACGAGACACACACAATAATGTGCCCATTGTATATATGCAT
>NW_910545.1:0-1104 GCF_000209065.1 Trypanosoma cruzi | reverse complement strand
GAGCTCGCGAATTCCTCCAGCAGCGGATAGTTCAGGGTTGTTTGGTGTCCAGTGTGTGAACACGCAAACAGATAGTGACAGAGAGTGTCTCTGACTCCCACCATTCATAATTGGAAACAAAAATTTGGACCACAACGTGTGATGCAGCAGCCGCTCGAAAACGATCAGCCGAGTGCAGCACCCTCGTGGGCAAGAGCTCGCGAAATTCCTCCAAGCAGCGGATAGTTCAGGGTTGTTTGGTGTCCAGTGTGTGAACACGCAAACAGATAGTGACAGAGAGTGTCTCTGACTCCCACCATTCATAATTGGAAACAAAAATTTGGACCACAACGTGTGATGCAGCAGCCGCTCGAAAACGATCAGCCGAGTGCAGCACCCTCGTGGGCAAGAGCTCGCGAAATTCCTCCAAGCAGCGGATAGTTCAGGGTTGTTTGGTGTCCAGTGTGTGAACACGCAAACAGATATTGACAGAGAGTGTCTCTGACTCCCACCATTCACAATCGGAAACAAAAATTTGGACCACAACGTGTGATGCAGCAGCCGCTCGAAAACGATCAGCCGAGTGCAGCACCCTTGTGGGCAAGAGCTCGCGAAATTCCTCCAAGCAGCGGATAGTTCAGGGTTGTTTGGTGTCCAGTGTGTGAACACGCAAACAGATATTGACAGAGAGTGTCTCTGACTCCCACCATTCACAATCGGAAACAAAAATTTGGACCACAACGTGTGATGCAGCAGCCGCTCGAAAACGATCAGCCGAGTGCAGCACCCTCGTGGGCAAGAGCTCGCGAAAATCCTCCAAGCAGCGGATAATTCAGGGTTGTTTGGTGTCCAGTGTGTGAACACGCAAACAGATATTGACAGAGAGTGTCTCTGACTCCCACCATTCATAATTGGAAACAAAAATTTAGACCACAACGTGTGCTGCAGCAGCCGCTCGAAAACGATCAGCCGAGTGCAGCACCCTCGTGGGCAAGAGCTCGCGAAAATCCTCCAAGCAGCGGATAATTCAGGGTTGTTTGGTGTCCAGTGTGTGAACACGCAAACAGATATTGACAGAGAGTGTCTCTGACTCCCACCATTCACAATCGGGAACAAAAATTTGGA
>NW_910544.1:0-1104 GCF_000209065.1 Trypanosoma cruzi | reverse complement strand
AAGGACGGCGGTGCTGCCAGCGGTCAAACTGCCGGAGGCACCACGGACAAAAGTCCACACAATGATCCTCTGCCTGGGGCCGCGGCTACGGTGCAAAACCACCGTGAGGGAAGCACAGAACTGAGCGAGAAGGAAGCAAAATCAACAAGGGCAACTGCCAGCACAACTGATCCGGGGAGTACACAGAACAGCAGCATCAACCCTGCAGCAGGACCTTCGGTGCCTCAAGAAGAGGCGGCTACTCGTGACGCCTCCCCCACACCAAAACCCGCGTCTTCTGCTGCTGGCGCTGAGGGTTCCGCTGGTACTCCTCCTCCACTTGAAACTCCGGGCAGCGCTGGTGGTAACTCTCCTGCTGGCATTGCTGGCACTGGTGGCACGACGGATTCCTCTTCTTCTGGGGCCTCGCGGGCGCCGGATCTCGCTCCCTCTGGTGAACTTCCAGGCGCTGCACATTCTGCTTCCGCTGCTTCTTCTGCACCCGAATCCCCACCAGATACAAGGCCGACAGGAGGCGGCAGCCACTCCTCCCATGATTCCCCAGTGGAGCTGCAGGAAGAGACTTCGGCTGCGCCACTGACTCAGTTGTCCCAGACCGGCGAGGACGGGAGTGCAGCGGAAGGCACCGAAGAGGACGCCGCCACAAGCACCGACGACACTGCTACCAGCGAAGGCAATACTACGGCGGCAAGCATGCCGGCTCCTCTTTCCTCTGCGCCCACAACGAAGGCGCTGGAGAACCGTGTGGGAAATGACGCCTGCTTCCATGACACCCGTCCGCATGCCCGGCTCCTGCTTGTTCTGGCAGCGCTTATGTACGGGACACTTGGCTGAAAGATTGTATGTGGGCTATGCGTGCCAGCATCCAACCGCGGGATTTGTGCGCTTCTCTTGTTTCTACGCAATAAATAAGGTAAAATACTGAGCCTTTTAAAATTTGCTTCCGCTGCCCTGCTGTGTGCTCCTTGCTGCTCTCCGTGTCCGCTACTTGGCACGTATCCCGGACACACTCATATGCACGACACGCCCACAGCTGTTTGCGTGGACCATGTTTGTGTGTGGGTGCATGCGCGCTGGAGCCATACTGTGCAGCCTCTTTTTTTT
>NW_910543.1:0-1104 GCF_000209065.1 Trypanosoma cruzi | reverse complement strand
TCAACTCGTTCGAGGTGTATGGGACCATGTCAGATCGCAGTGCGAGCCGCTTCACTCTGTGCTCTGCCATCGCAATGCTTCTGTGCCTCATTGTATACGGCTCAACGGCAGTGTTCGGCTACCTTGACTTCGGCAATCGTGCGACCGTTTCCGCTCTACTCCTGTACAACCCAGTCAAGGAGCCGGAGGTGATGGTGGCATACATTGGTTTGTTGGTGAAACTTTGCGCCTCCTTCCCGCTCATCTCCATGGCCACCCGCAACTCCCTGTACCACAGTGTTGGGTGGGACCCCGACAAGCTGCCATTCTGGAAGCACTGCATCGTCGTCGTCAGTCTTGCCGTTGCTGCACTGCTCTTCGGCCTGTTCATCCCCAGTATCAACATGGTGTTTGGCTTCATTGGCTCATTCTGTGGAGGTGCAACGGCTTTTCTTCTTCCCTCCATTTTCATGATGTACGGCGGCAACTGGTCGCTGCGGTCAGTTGGATGGGCGCACTACACCATCACGTACGCGCTGCTCTTTGCCGGTGTCATCATGGTGGTGTTTGGCACAGGTGCCACCATCTACAGCGCTGTGGCGGGAGACTGAGTGCGGCGCAGTGTGGAGCTCTGGCACGATTGCGCATCCGTGGACGCCAACGATCGTGTGGTGTGCTTCTGCAGGACTTTGCTGCGCCATTGGACACACTGGGTGCAATGTGGGGCAGGCCGTGCCTTCACCATAAAAATGCATTTGTTTCCCGTCCCCTATACGTCTGTGGTAGAGTGTTTGTGACTTTTGATTTGTTTTTCTTTGTTTTTTGTTTTTTTTTTGGTGTGTTTTTTGTGGCCGTGTGTTCGGATGATTTTGCGGCTTTTTAAACTATTGTGCTGCCTGGAATATTTGTGAGTGAAGATGATGAAGGGTAAGAGACTCGGCACGTGAACGTGGTGGCGGATGTGCTGGGCGGTACGGTGGGTGGATTTGCGGTCTTCCTGTCCTGTTCCCCCCCAGAACCGAATGGAAAGTGGCCGGCACCCCTGCACACCACACCGCCGAGTCACCGCCGTCCACCTGTAACGCCGGTGCAGCTGCCACCGCGATCGTCGTTGTCCCGTCAGCT
>NW_910542.1:0-1104 GCF_000209065.1 Trypanosoma cruzi | reverse complement strand
GGGAAGAAAAATAAAATAATCCACAGAAATACATCGATACATACATACCTGCATATAAAGTAATAAGTCATTCCGCATAATTCTTCGCTCCTTCTCGTGTTGCTCTTTCTACACAACATCAGAAGTGTAAAAAGTGACAAGCATGCCCTCCCACACAGTCATCGTGCAACAGGAAGGAGAGTCACTGCAGGCACCCGCACAAAAAATAGAAACAAACCAACAAAAACCAGCAATCAATGACGCGGTCGGGGCGGAGTCCGATGGGTGGCTGTGCAGCCGCACAGCCGTGGCCCCCACGCCCTCCCTCATGTCAGCCAGCAACGCGCACTCACAACCTCCAGGAGGTGACGCGTCGCAGAAGGGCTTCATCGACTGTTTTCCCTAACGTTTTCCTGAATGCATCCTATGGCCCGCACACCAGCCACCGCCGTCGAGCACGTCCTCACTACTGAGTATAGATATGAAATAGAGACCACCAGCCCACATACTCGGTGCGGCAGCGAGGGGCGCAAAACACACGCACGCACACACCCGTTACGCACCCGCCCCCGGGCTAGCGTGATAGCTCGATAATCCGTTGTCGTCGATAATCGATAAAGTAAAATAAGAACACCAAATCACCAAGTCAATCTATGAATAATGGAAAGAAAGCAGATACCCGCCAGAAGCATCCACGTTATGCCGCATCTGCGAGGGGCTTTGTGCCTTCTCGCCGCGTAAAGAGACTGTTGGGGTCGGAGCCTTTCCACTTCAAAAAAAAAAAATGCGCCAACGTTTTCGTCAAGGAAGGCATCTTCACCTGTCCAGAAGGGCATAATTAATGCTGCAGCTCGCACTGGATACATGGTCGAACAGGCTCAGAGCGTCTGAGCGGGTGTCACCGGCCATGGGCTGCTACGGCATTGCGGGTGGTCGGTACGACGACGCAACGGTGGTGCCTGAGGCGTACGACAATGACGTCCTGTCGTGGAGCTTCTGCATGTCTTCGTCGCCATCCTCGTCATCGCGCAGCAGCGCCTCCAGTCCTCCACGCCGCGGCTCGCGCAGCTCCTGCCAGTAACGATCCTCCGCGTACCACACAACGACGCCGTACACAGGACCGCA
>NW_910541.1:0-1104 GCF_000209065.1 Trypanosoma cruzi | reverse complement strand
TCGCTGCTCTCCTTGCTGTTTTGTAAGTGTGTTGACCATCTCCTAATAAAATTGATGTGGGAGATGGAAGTGATGCCTTTTTTCGTCCGGAAATGTATTTCCATGCGAGTGGCTCGCCTGGATTTAACTTGCTGACACGACGTAGATACGTGTTGCGCAAGCGCTCTCGGAGTAGGAGGAAGAATTGACTCCTTGTCCGTTGCATTTCTGCCTCACGGTCGGGCGTCGGTAACTGTAGATAGCGGGCCTTGCTGTCGGTAGCAATCCGCTCTGCCTCCATGAGAGTGTCGTCCCAAAGCCTGGGACCGTCCTTGTGCATGCCGCGGGGGCAATGTCGTCGATACGAAGTTATAAGCGCTCTCGTGAAAGCCTTAATGCCGGTGGACTGCTTTTTATAGTCGTATGCCGGAAGTTGTGCGTCGAGGTCCTTGACGAATAAATCCCACTTGCACTTCCCCCAACTGTAGAAAAACTTAGGTGCCGAAGGTATGGTATCCTTAAATGCCTGATGCAGCGTAAATGTCAGCATATAATGATCACTAAGCGGCGACACTGAAGCTGACCAATCCGACACAGTCAAATGCTTTGACCATGTCAGATCGATACAGGATCGTTCTCTTGTGCCACGGGCATACGTGATCGCACCAGGGGTGTTAACCAAGGTGAGTCCCGCATCCGTGCACAGTTCTAAAAATTCTGCAGCAACCTCGCTTGGAGAAGTCTCCAAGAATGGCTCCCACTGTGGGTGATGCATGTTGAAATCCCCGCACAGCAGGAGCGGCGTCGAGGCTGGAAGGCAGTTTACTAACCGCCTGAAGGATTGCGTTACTTGCGGTGGTGGTCTCATATAGGCACTCGCTACAATAAGATCACGGTTCTGGTCCAGAGCAACCTGGACCACCACCACTTCAAGGCTGGTGTCATGCTGGGGGATGGTGAGAGGTATACGCTTGGAGCGGAGAGTTTTCCGCACCAGCACCGCCACACCGCCTCCCTTGCCGATGCGCGACTGTGCATAGAGCACATAATCTCCAGTATGCATGCTGGCGATCCGCTCTGACGACTTCCATGTCTCCTGGATGGCTATTATGTCTGCTCCTTGCG
>NW_910540.1:0-1104 GCF_000209065.1 Trypanosoma cruzi | reverse complement strand
AAGAATAGCATTCAATGCGAAACGAACATCATGCGCACGCCACGGAAGTTTCCCCATGAGTAGTACAAAGGCAGTAACGCCAATAGAGAAAACGTCTGCCTTGAAGAGATCCACCTCAGGGGTGGGTTGTGGGACACTGGTTGAGGAGTCCACATTTATCCTTGCCGACCTGCGAGCGGAAACCGCAAGGTTTGATTCCGGACCAACTTCTGTTTGTTTAGGGTTGCATTGCTCCCCAAACGAGTCCTCCCTCGAAGAAACTGAAGACATGGTCCCAATTCCCTTATCTACTTTCTCCGTTTTTAATAAACATGATGATGTCGTGGGTATCACCCTCGTACTACTTCCGTGACTGCTGCTACTAATACTAGGCTTGCGTATACAAGAGGGCGCCACATGTACCAGAGACGAAACCAACATCTCTGGCGGCATAAAAGCCACACTTCCCTCACGCCGTACACGCATAGCCGAGTTATCCACGACAATGGAGGCGCCAAAATCTGAGAGTTTTACATCCCCATCGGAAGTCAATAGAATATTTTGGGGTTTAATGTCACGATGGACAATACCGAGACGGTGGGTGTACATTGCCGCGGAGACAACACTACGCATCACACGTACAACCTCACTCTCAGGAAGTGCCTTATTGTCATCTATGGGAATTACAGTGCCATCATTTCTCATAGACATAATTTCGCCACGTTCGGCAAGTTCTAAAACCAAATAAATCTTTCTGCTCCTCGGGTCATCTATCACCTCAGCGAGGGCTACAATATTGTTATGACGCAACTTCTTCATGATGGCAATCTCAGAATGCACCTTATGCAGGACGCAGTCCACCCCCAGCACCTTTCTTTGCAATTTCATTCGATTAAACACCTTCAACGCGTAGTATACTTTGTCCTCAAGGTTATAGCAGAGCAGCACCTTGGAGTATGAACCTACGCCAAGGTACCGCTTGGTGTAAATGACATACTTTCCATTGAGGAGCTTTTGATGATTCCCCAACAATTGCTCGTCCGCAGAACGACACTCAACAACGTTCTTCTTGAAGGAAAAGGAACGGGTTCGACCAACATTAACGCTCGTTAGCTCCGCTGGTTC
>NW_910539.1:0-1104 GCF_000209065.1 Trypanosoma cruzi | reverse complement strand
CTTCTTATTGTGCATCTGCTTTCCCTTCTGCTCTGGGCAAAACGTGGGGATTTGGTGAGGTCTAGCGTCTACAAGACGGTCTCCTTGTTGACAGGAGATGACGCATATGCGAAACGGAGAGCTGAGGCTGCCTCTCGGAACTGCACGATACCATGTGCGTTACTTTCAGGAAAAGATGTTGAGGAAGTAACGGAAAACGCTTCTGTGAAGAAAGACACAATTGTCAGTAGCAGTATTGCTGGCAAGTTTGCTGGGGATGTTTTGTACGAGTATCCGTGTGTTCCGCACCGTCGTTTCAATCCGGTAAAACAACGTCGTCCACCCGTTAAGGATCTTCTTCAGTACTCTGCGATGGAAGTGGCGGAAAGTCTCAATAGGTACTCTCTGGCGGAGGTGTATTGCCTGTATGAGGCTATACAGCAAGAGGGTCTTTGGGAGGCCGCGCTGAATGTGACAGAAGGAGCACAGATGGGCAGTCATTATGCATACCTCACCAAGAAGAACTTGGATGCAGCGATACAGACGCTCCTGTTGGCTGGGAAAACGCAGCGAGCAGTACAATGCTACCTGGCACATGCGAGAGAGGTTCTTCTCTCAGATGGAGTGTTAGTAGCATTGTTCGATGCCTGTAGACATGATGAGAAAGACAGCCTGGCGCTCTATCACGCTGTAAAACCTTTTTATGCTGAGTGGACCCCAGCTGTTTATGCATGCTGTCTCACTGTGAATGCCAAATTTTGTTGGGAAGAAGCCTTACAACTATACACTGAGTATGTGGAGCAGGAGCGGCAGCCACGAATTCCACGGATCATGGCAAGTGTTATGGGTAATGCGGGTCACAAGAGTCGTATAGAATACTTTGCTGGCGATGTAAGGTCATTAAAAAGTCAAAAATTACAGTTTTTATATCATGTCATACTTCCTTTGGTTGCTGACCGTCGGGCAGAACGGTTACAAGAATGTTACGATCACATGTTGTTGCATGAACCAGATTCTGTCGTGGATGTACTGCTAAGGTGTCTGCATACACCATGCGGTAGAGAACTGGCTGCCCATTGGCTAAAAACGTCCAATTCCAAAGTGAAGGATTCTCCACTTATACCG
>NW_910538.1:0-1104 GCF_000209065.1 Trypanosoma cruzi | reverse complement strand
CGCAATCAGTTCATCCTGTGCCGCGCGTGCTGCCGCCTCTCTGTAAAGCAACAGTGTATAATGCTGCTCCGCTGCAGCGCGCTCATAGCCATGTTCGAGCAGAAATTCCATCTTTGTGACGTTGGCATCTAGAGCAATACTCTCTTGACGCACACACACAGCCTCCGCGCGGCGTGCAATGAGCTCCCGTTGTAGATGCTGCAGTTTTGCCTCCATTGCATCCTTCTCGGCCTCAACGTCACGGTGAAGATCTGAAACAGCAACCCCGCAGTGCCTCTGTGCCTCTGCGGCAGCTTCTTCCGCTTCTTGCACCCGTTGCTCTGCCTGATTTCGCCGCTCCACCTCCATTTGTAGTTGTTCTCGCGCCAACGCTAACATTTCAGTCACCTGCCGCACTTCGGAAGACTGATGGGCACATCGCTGCTCTAATTCCCTCTCTCGCTCCCGTGCTTGAGCACGTTCTGTTGCAAAGGACTGCTGCAGATCTTCCCGGAGTTGCACTAATGCCTTTTCATTGGCTTTCAGAGCTCTACTCAACTCTTGCGTATTGTTTCTGAGAGATACCTGTTGGAGATGTTCCAATTGCTGCTGATGGGCAGTGCACTGTCGCTGCAGCTCCTCTTTTCCCTTTCCAAGGCCTTCAACGACCTCACAGCAATGACGCTGTGCATATTTTAATTGTGCTGCCAGCATCTCCAGTCGGGTTCGCTCTTCCTCAAAGATCGCCAATCGTTGTTGTTCTTGTGGTTGCCGCATGGGTGAATTGGCGGCTGCAGAAACGGTGGAGGATGGGAGGGATGAGGGAAAAGGCCCTGTCGCGAGTGTTGGGTTTGGCAAGGGCGGGTTTACTGTTTTTTGTCCGCCGGCATCGCTCTCATTACCGTGACGTCCCCAAACACCACAGAGGCCATGCCGCAGAGACTCCAGGCTGTTGAGTGAGCCTTCCGCATACATCACAAGCCCCTGAACAGAGCGAAAAAGATGGCCAACAACATCGGAGAGGTACTCGTACTTGTCACGGTAGTTCCCTTCGGCATGTACTGTCTCAAGCAGCGACATGGGTGCGGACAGGCACTCACGACATTTGGCAAGTCATGCTCACGA
>NW_910537.1:0-1104 GCF_000209065.1 Trypanosoma cruzi | reverse complement strand
GACGGTCTGCCACACTCACTCCACCTCACAGTTCACATGGCAGTCACGATTGAATCCACACACACACCACGAGTACGGTCATGCCTCGTCCGAGGTGAGCACCATCAGCCTGGGACGTGCTGCAACGGATTGCTCCACACTGTAACCCTTTTCGAGGGACTCGCCAACTGCCCTGTACGTCCATGACTGCGGTGGTTCCCCCTCATGCACTTCCATTCCCGCCCCTTTTGCCGTCAGATACTTCCACGACACAATGCCACCTCGCATTGTACACAGAGTCGTACAATCCCTACAGGTATCTCGGTGCACTCGTCGTCGTTGGGTCCCTCGCTTCCTCGGCGGCTGCGTCCAAAAACTGTTTAGTGACTTCATGAACACCTGCTTTTACCCCCGCAGTAGCCATCAAACACCTCAGTAGATTGTCCACACCACTCTTGTAAAGCCTGCGTACATCCTCTTCCATATCCATTTCATCCCTCACAGCCCTCTCCATCCTCACATAACGATCCGATGCCTGCATTTCGTTCAATACTCCCGCATCGCAAATATACTTCGTGGGGTCCTTTAAAAACCCCTCAGCAAGACATCCCGATTGGCGTCCATAGCGCTCCTGCCGTCCAATTCCATCGTAAGAAAGTCATTCAGCTTCCATTTATTGACGCAAACCCCTCCTTTAAACAGCACAAAGCCAACCCTAGTGGAAACGGCAAATCCCAGTTCTTGTCGTTCTCGCCTTGCCCTTTCCTCTGCCCCCCGCCTCGCTCCTCTCAGAAAATAAGAGTAGGGTGCGTTTACTTGTGCCCTCGCAACAGAAGTGACCGTACCCTTTCCTTCAATGTCACTCCATTGCCTGAGTGTGACAATATTTTGTAAGCTTACATAAAGCCTTAAATATTATTTACCAATCATAATGGTCTTGTCTCGGCTCTTGGTATGGCGGCGATGCCTTTATTGTGCTCAATAACACTTCGTCTTGGAGGTAATTCGTGAGGCAATTAAAGGCTCCTTCATATAGACGTTCTCATTGGATTCCTCAACGCCCTGCCGCCAAAATAATTCCGAAGGAAACCATTCAGCCACATTCTGGCGTTGCGCTCCTTTCCC
>NW_910536.1:0-1104 GCF_000209065.1 Trypanosoma cruzi | reverse complement strand
CGGCGATGATGTTTGATAAGTTTCACTCTTGTCGGAGTCCGATCCGTGACGACACCTGCCTACAGGGTACCCGATGCTGATGCCCCACTCCCCACTCCGCGTTTCTCGCTTTCCTTTTCCTGACGGCGCCTCCTGTGTGACAGCGTGGGCCGAGGCTGCTAGTTTGAGACATGCGGTCGCCCCGACCAGCCGCCGCGACGGGCGATGACTCCGAGGTAAGAGCCGTCTTATTCCCGACACGGATGAAACACCACAGCTTGGAGGGCGTGCGGCGCAACGCTGCAGTCTCTCACAGTCTGACGTCGCGGTGCGGTCTCTTTCGGTGTGTTGCGTGGCGGGGTTGCGCGAGGGAATGCCTGGCCAAGGGATAGGGGGCGCTGCGACTGCCATTCGTTGTTTCTCTCTTTCCTTTCCTCCCTCTCCTTTTCTTCATTTGCATTATGCCATATGTGTGTGTGTGTGTGTGTGTGTGTGTGTGTGTGTGTGTGTGTGTGTGTGTGTGTGAGGAAACTGCCCGCTCAAGCATCCCCCTTTCTCTCTCTTTCCCTTTTTCTTCTGCTGCGCTAATTGGGCGGGGGAGCATGATGCCGAACCGTGTGCCTCTGACACCTCTTCCGATAACAACACGTGACGAGTAAGCACTTGATGCAGTTATCCCTGGCTGACCCCTGCTCCTTGATGCCACCAAGACGAATGATGCAGATGCTTCTGTGCGCACGACACCTCTAGTCTGAGCTGCGCCGTGATTTTAGCACACGATCAGGTTATCCCTGGCTGATTCGCAACGCCAACGCGGTTCCCCTCTTTCCTCTTGAAACGCGCGCACGCACACATAAACACATAAATGCGTGCGCTGATGCGTGTGTGTGTGTGTGTGTGTGTGTGTCTGCGGCGATGATGTTTGATAAGTTTCACTCTTGTCGGAGTCCGATCCGTGACGACACCTGCCTACAGGGTACCCGATGCTGATGCCCCACTCCCCACTCCCCGTTTCTCGCTTTCCTTTTCCTGACGGCGCCTCCTGTGTGACAGCGTGGGCCGAGGCTGCTAGTTTGAGACATGCGGTCGCCCCGACCAGCCGCCGCGACGGGCGAGACTCCGAGG
>NW_910535.1:0-1104 GCF_000209065.1 Trypanosoma cruzi | reverse complement strand
CACCCGCGATAATCTCTTCGGGCACAAGCGACAAACGATATTGATAAATGCGGATTATTGACCAATTGTTGTGGGAGGGTTGTAGAGATTCGCCACGCAAATGCTGCGACAGCCCGGTGGAAATACACGGACAGCGATGCTCTACAGGAGGTCAGTGCCAGGGAGCGAAAGGCGCTCGCACGGCAGAGAGTGGCGCACCAGAACGGCAACGCCACCACCGCGCCCAGTGAGGCCTGAAGGTAGTCATTATGGTCACATAATTTCGTCGCCACGTCACTGCGGTTGTTTATTTCCTGGGAAAGAACGATGTCAGGTGGACGCTGCTCCCATCGCGCCGCAAATGCAATCTTTTTCACGGACGAGAGGCCTGCAATGTTAAGCCGCCAAATATTGATGTAGCCATCCTCCTCGGTGCCAGGGTTCTTGTGAACGTCACCGCCACGGGTGATATCAACGGAGTGACCGCAGCGAAACGGCCGTGCAGTTTTTTCCGACAGTCTGCAGGCAGACCACCTCACCTCCCCGCACCGGGCATTGGCGTGGAACCCTCTCGAGGGGTGGAGTCGTCTTGGTCTCCGTTGTGCTCGCAGCAACGCCCTGCCGCGGAGTTCCTATATGCAACCAAAGCCAGCACCGCGACAAGGTGCGACTTCATCGCTGGAGGGATAGGAAAAGCCGCGTCAATAATAATATTTCAGATCCTAACCGAGTACGAAAGGGCACTCGAGTGGACAACAGAATCCGCATTTTGTCAGAAGACATTGGGGGATCTACGTGCTTCTGCGTTGCCCCTCTTACCTATAATGTTTGGTCGGAGATAAAGGCGGAGTCCGGCCTGCGGTCCAGACGGATATTTTGCCCATTTTTGGCTTGCATAAAAAAGGAAGAAGCGAACACAATTTTGGAAAAGGAGACGCTCCATCCGGACACGCGAAACTCCGGAAGAACGCTTGAGAGATCGGCGGTTTCTATTCCTGGGACGAAGCCCATATCAGGAATTACTCTGGTAAGAGCAATTTAAAAACTTGATCTTAGCTAAATAGCCGAGAAGATATACACAACAGTTCCAAATAAGAACGTAACCTCGTAAAAATAGTTTCGAAA
>NW_910534.1:0-1104 GCF_000209065.1 Trypanosoma cruzi | reverse complement strand
CCTTGGGAAGTGCTCCGTGTTTGCGTTTTTGAAGGGGCTTTTTTGGCTGCAGTAAGACTTAAACTGGAGGAGCTGAGGCCACCAACATGACGTCAGTCACACCGCTGTGCGCTGTAGGTGTACTCACAGGAGCGCTCCACCAGGCACCATTTTTTACCGTCGATGAAATACCGTTACGAGAAGATTGATGTGGAGTGCGGGGTGCTGCACGTAACGGAGGTCGAAAACTTTCCGCTGGTGGACGGCTTTTTCTTTGTGAGGTTACCGCGGAAGACGCTGATTGGGCTGCGGATGACTACGGCGAGTGCGCTTCACACCACCGCCAGCACTGTGCGGCAGTTCAATGAGTGTCTGGCGGCATATTTTAATGGTTGGGAGGAATTGTCCCGAGAGCCGTCGTGGGAGATTATTTATATACAACACGCAGACAAGTGACTGGCAGAGATGTGATGTTGTCAATTCCGATAATGTGAGCGACGAGAGCCGTGAGACCCGGTGTTCTTGAAGGAAAAGGTGCGCCAGTACAAATTGTCAATATCATCCGAAGACGCCAGAGGAGAAGAAGCTCTCCGAAGTGAGGAATAAGCACAGAAATGGGAAAACAAATTAGGGAGCGAAATGGTTGGTTTGATTTTTGGTAAAAAAAACATTGGGGCTGTTTTATACATTTGGATGCTTTTGTGTGGATGCGAGGCGTACTGGGAGAATTGCTCTGTTACGGGAGCATCATTGTGGCCGGCGGTATCGCAGTATCACCAAATTTTTCATATTTTTTTATTCTATTGTGCTCTAAGGCCCATCACTAACAGAAGCATCTTTGAGGGATGGAGGCGAATAGATTGTATTGAGGAAATGTTGCACTCCGTGTGACCGCGTGGAGTGGGACGCCGCATCCCATTGAGGGCGGGACGGCAGTGACATTTTGGCGTCGCATCATGGATGGCTGAGGATCCACCTCTGCGTGTAGCTGGTGGGGCGGGAGCGCGCTCTGTGTGCGGTATGTAGCGGGCGTGTTTCTCCTTTTGCTTTCACTCTGCGTTGACGGGGGCGTTAGTTTGTGCTGAAGGCTACACGCCAGTGACAGGAGTGATGGCGATGATGATG
>NW_910533.1:0-1104 GCF_000209065.1 Trypanosoma cruzi | reverse complement strand
AAGAGAGTGTCTCTGACCACCACCATTCATAATTCGAAACAAAAATTTAGACCACAGCGTGTGGTGCAGCAGCCACTCGAAAACGATCCGCCGACTGCAGCACCCCTGTGGGCAAGGTCTCGCGAAATTCCTCCAAGCAGCGGATAGTTCAGGGTTGTTTGGTGTCCAGTGTGTGAACACGCAAACAGATAGTGACAGAGTGTCTCTGACTCCCACCATTCATAATTCGAAACAAAAACATAGACCACAGCGTGTGGTGCAGCGGCCGCTCGAAAACGATCCGCCGACTGCAGCACCCCTGTGGGCAAGGTCTCGCGAAATACCTCCAAGCAGCGGATAGTTCAGGGTTGTTTGGTGTCCAGTGTGTGAACACGCAAACAGATAGTGACAGAGTGTCTCTGACTCCCACCATTCATAATTCGAAACAAAAACATAGACCACAGCGTGTGGTGCAGCGGCCGCTCGAAAACGATCCGCCGACTGCAGCACCCTTGTGGGCAAGGTCTCGCGAAATACCTCCAAGCAGCGGATAGTTCAGGGTTGTTTGGTGTCCAGTGTGTGAACACGCAAACAGACATTGAAAGAGAGTGTCTCTGACCACCACCATTCATAATTCGAAACAAAAATTTAGACCACAGCGTGTGGTGCAGCAGCCACTCGAAAACGATCCGCCGACTGCAGCACCCATGTGGGCAAGATCTCGCGAAATACCTCCAAGCAGCGGATAGTTCAGGGTTGTTTGGCGTCCAGTGTGTGAACACGCAAACAGACATTGAAAGAGAGTGTCTCTGACCACCACCATTCATAATTCGAAACAAAAATTTAGACCACAGCGTGTGGTGCAGCAGCCACTCGAAAACGATCCGCCGACTGCAGCACCCTTGTGGGCAAGATCTCGCGACATTCCTCCAAGCAGCGGATAGTTCAGGGTTGTTTGGCGTCCAGTGTGTGAACACGCAAACAGACATTGAAAGAGAGTGTCTCTGACCACCACCATTCATAATTCGAAACAAAAATTTAGACCACAGCGTGTGGTGCAGCAGCCGCTCGAAAACGATCCGCCGACTGCAGCACCCTTGTGGGCAAGGTCTCGCGAAATTCCTC
>NW_910532.1:0-1104 GCF_000209065.1 Trypanosoma cruzi | reverse complement strand
CGGCGGCGTGGACCGTCGGGCTGCTGAGGAGGCCGTGGCTGCGCTGGATGTCCTGCGGAATTTTTTTGCGTTTCAGGGCTACTGTAGAGAAGAGGAAATTTCATGCCTCCTTAGCGTCCAGGAGGGTAAATGGAGGGATCAAGGCTGTGGGATCTCAGTTCACGAGTGCCTGCGCTCGTTGATCGCGTCGACGGTGTGCTCTGTGTGTCTTCGACCCCTGCAGGAGCATCCCGCTGTTTTTGTTCCGGTGAACGGGAAAATCCACCGACACGCCGAGGGGGTGGTGGGGGATGTTGCAGCGAGGATCGCTTTAAAGGCCCCGCAATGAGGGAGCGCTGCTTGCAAGGATCCCGCAGCACATGAGATTTTGCTCGCACTTACTTTCTGCTGTCTGTCTGTTGGTTGGGGCCGTTTGCCGGAGGGTGTATTGGCCCATGCGCAAACGTCAGTGCCCCTGCTTCTGTGTGCGGCCTCACAGTGCTTGAGGCGTTGTTGACGGGGAGAGTAATTGCTGTAGCGGTTACGACGACGCCGGTGTGTTACACTGTGGATGGTGGCGCCACCCACACCCCTGCCACGTTCTGTTTTGGTGTTTTTTAAACTTCAATTTGATTTCCGGCACACAGTACTCAAACTGTGTAGGAAGCTACGACCAGGCGCTAATCGGCACCCTGAGATTCGAGGGCTCTGAAGGACAAAAAATAGCGCACACACCGCACAAACAAACACATATTTATATGCTCTCATTTGTTGCTGCAGTCAAGGCAGCCAATGGACACAACCGTCGCTGCGTGACCGGATCCAGCGGAAGGATGGAAGGAAGAGAGAGTGAGCACTAGAGGCTCGGCATGTCCCGGCGTGTGTTTAATTCCGCGGTGTTAGTTTTACATTTTTGTTGATTTGCTACGGCACTTGTAGAGCCAAGCCTTCAAAGGAGAATGACGGCAAGGGTGATTTAAGAAGTGTTCAGGAGCTGGAGGAGACAATCTATTTGTGCTGCAGACGACGCTGTTGCTGCCGAAGGGTGGGATTGTTCCAGTTACGGCGAGGGATTCATTTGCTTCACCCTCTCTCGTCAGTGCTGGTGGAGTAATTGCTGCTTTC
>NW_910529.1:0-1103 GCF_000209065.1 Trypanosoma cruzi | reverse complement strand
TCATCATAGTTGGTTACCTTTGGGAATGACACCGCAATCATGCCCCATCCAGAAGTAGGCGCAAAATGTCTCGGTGGCGGCGTTCCCTCCTTTGACACATCGTAGATAATATACACATTCCTCCCATGCCCCCTCAAACTTCTCAACTCCGAGATGCACATGTCCTCATCGCCGTATCTTGTCACCGCTCTGGTGGTCTTGTCAGACACGTACGCATCTCCTCCACCAAAACAGTGGACTACCACTTGGATTTTCTCGAAATCGTCGTGCAGCAGCTGGTAGAGGAGGTACGAGCCGGCAGCCACCGATTTCCCGATCCCGGGCGTCCCAATCAATACACGTCGCTCGGGCCTAAAGTCGGTCCCGCCGTGAGGGCTGAGCCACGCGGTTAGATCACCCTTGACGATCTGCCACACTCGATCCACCTCACAGTTTACAAAAATGTCCTTAGGAAGATCCTGTATCGTATTCCACGAGTACGGCCATCCCTTGTCCGAGGCGAGCACCATCAACACGGGAGGTGCCGCACCGAATTGCTGCACAGCGTCATTCTTTTCGGTAGCGTCGTCAGCTTTCTTGTACGACCATGACTGTTCTGGCTTCCCCTCATGCACCCACATTCCCGTCCCCGTTTTCTTTCGCTCCACGTCGTCCGGAAGTTCCACCGCATGGCTCCACCTCGCATTGTGCACAGACTCGTAGCATCCCTCCAGTTTCTCCGGTGCGCTCGTCGTCGTTGGCTCCCTCGCCTCCTCGGCAGCTGAATCCAAGAAATGTTTGGTGAAGTTATGAACAGTTGCTTTTACCTCCGCAGCAGCTAATGACCGCCCCGGTGGATTGCTGACACCCTTATCGCAAAGCCTGCGTATATCCTCATCGAAGATCACTTCACCCTTTACAGCTCGCTTCATACTCAAATAATGACCTGATGCCTGTATTTCGTCCAATGCTCCTTTATCACGGATATACTTCGTGGGGTCCTTGAAAAACTCCTCCGGCAAGACATCCCGATTAGTGTCCACAATGCCCCTGCCGTCCAGTTCCCTCGTAAGAAAGTCGTTCAGCTTCATTTCATTGACGCGAACTCTTCCTTTAAACAGTAC
>NW_910528.1:0-1103 GCF_000209065.1 Trypanosoma cruzi | reverse complement strand
TTTACACGGCGACGGTGTGCAGCGACATCGTGGCCCGCGTGTTGGACCTGGTACGCCAGCATGGCGATGCCCAGGTGCAGCTTCCCTTCATTGATGAACACAGGCCGTTGGATGCGGCGGTAACCGTCGATGCAACCATGACATGTTTGCGATTGATTTCAGCAAAGATCGCCAAGCACTTGGAGGGCTCGACCGTTGCGGGGCACTTTGCGAATCGCCGGGCGTTTCAATTACCAAATTTCGATGCTCAAGTGCTCCTGCCCATCGTGTGGGGGCGGCCCGGGAGTTGGGGGCAAGCAAGGGCTCGTCATTGCGGAAAGGCAGATATTAGGCTCGGACTACACCCGTGCCGTTGCGGACGCACAGAATTGGACTGCTCAGATTTACTCTCAGACGGAAGAGGCGCTCAACTACCGCTCGGCACGTGAAACTAACATTTCGGTGGTTGGCGGCCTTTTTGCGGAAGGCGGAGACGCCGTGTCAACGAGAGGCGCCCACCTCTCGGAGAGGGCCGCCAGATGGCCCCACGCATGCACGGCGATGGCGGAAATACACAGCCAAATCAACCGCATCGTTTGATGGCCTGGGGTGTGTCAGCATCCGCGTTTCCCCAACCCAATCTTGCGGGGGAGAGACGGCTGGTCAGCACTCAGATGTCTTAGGGCAATGTTGGGAGATCCTATTTTTTTTGTTGCCGTTGCCCCCCACCGTCCCCTTGGAAGAGGATTCCGGTTCAGAAGGTCGGGTGCTGCATTTTCTTGCATTGGACGTCACCACCTGGGCTCCGCGTGTATGGAATGAGGGCATCTCCGAAGTCGTCGCTTGCCTCCGGAGCGCATACAGTTATGGCCATTGGCACCAGGCGGACGCTCAGGTTCAACCTGCCTTTGACGGTTTGTTATCGTGCAGGCGCACGTTGTAGACAGAACGGGATCCTGCCGATCGTTCCATGGATTTGTTTAGGGCCCTACTGCAGACCTTCCAGTTGCAGATGACGACTACTGAGTCCAGCGTCCCGATCTCCGAACTGCGCGCCCCCCTACGCACGCAACAGCAACGATCGTTGCGACGCCGATTGTATCGTATTTGTGGACGCGACGCAT
>NW_910527.1:0-1103 GCF_000209065.1 Trypanosoma cruzi | reverse complement strand
ACTTTCAAATCACTGCCATCGTCAAGATCAGGCATCTCACGATCAAGACGCAGCGCGGCGAAGGTGCGCCCGGGCACGGCGTCCAGCTGGTACATCTCCACCGGAACCGGCACACCACGCAGTGCCACGCCGCCAAGTGCAGTCACCTCCACCTGCTCACGCTCAGCCGTGCTCAGCGACATGTACGCCGCACGCGTCAGCAGCACCTGCCCGCCGTTCCCAACGCTCTCCGTGCGCGCGGCCATGTTCGACGTCCCGCCGTAGTAGTCGTACCCCTTCGTCACCTCGTCGCGCCGGATGTCACACAGCCCGGTGTGCACACCGACTCGCACGCGCAGGCCGTTCCAGTACTCCCGATACACAGCAGCGTCAAGGCGCGCGGTCGGCGGAACGTACTCCTCGTCATCCTCGGCACGGTCCTCCTCGAACTTGTGGTATGCGTCGTCGATCACGCTCGTCCCCCAGTCCTGCTGCAGAAACGCCTGCTGCAGCTCCCGCACAAGCTGCACGGCGGCGAACACACTCTTGCACGCAATCATGAACGAGTCGCCGATCGTCTTTACCTCGTAGCAGTGGTACTTCGCTATCAGTGAGCGGATCAAGCGGTGGTGCGTTGCCACGGCGTCGGGCATCGCCTCGGGGCACGCAGCCCACAGCGCAGTGCTGCTCTCGATGTCAGTAAACACAAGCGTCACGGGGTCTGTCCGCTCCTTCGGTGCATTCTCGTTGTCACGCGAGTCGCGGCAGAAGTGCAGCAGCAACAGAATCAAGGCAATAAGCAGCAGGGCAGCAACAACGCTGCCGACGATGACGCCGATCAGCTGCCGCGCCGTCAGTCCACTCGCAACGGGCATCCGGTACTCCATCGACGGCGTCACGGCAGGGGACAGCACCGGCACAGCGGGGTCCAGCGCACGGGCAAGCGACCACACAGAAATTTGCGTCGCACCGTAGTTCCTGCCGCACCCAGCACCGCTCTGAGTAACAGGGCATGCATTGCCATCAATGAAGGGGTCCGTACAGCATGTCATCCACTCTGACGGCAACGTTGGAAAAAAAGAAGTTTTCAAACAGCTCAACACTCACCTTTCTCATGCGCGAGC